>NC_048221.1:71872658-71883087 GCF_002007445.2 Ailuropoda melanoleuca | reverse complement strand
TCTTTGAAAAATGTCCTTGGTATTTTGATCGGGATAGCACTGAAAGTGTAGATTGCTCTGGGTAGCATGGACATTTTAACTATGTTAATTCTTCCGATGAGCATGGAATATTTTTCCATCTTTTTATGTCTTCCTCAATGTCTTTCAAGAGTGATTTCTAGTTTCTAGAATACAGATCCTTTACGTCTCTGGTTAAGTTATATCCAAGGTAACGTATGGTTTTTGGTGTTATTGTAAATGGGATGGATTCCCTAATTTCTCTTTCTTCAGTCTCGTTGTTCGTGTATAGAAATGCAACTGATTTCTGAGCATTGATTTTGTATCCCGCCACATTACTGAATTGCTCTATAACTTCTAATAGTTTGGGCATGGACTCGTTTGAGTTTTCCATATAGAGTATCATGTCATCTGCGAAGAGAGACATTTTGACTTCTTCTTTGCCGATTTGGATACTTTTTATCCCTTTTTTGTTGTCTGATTGTGTTGCAAGGACTTCTAGTACTATGTTGAATAATAGTGGCGAGAGTGGGCATCCTTGTCGTGTTCCTGATCTTAAGGGAAAGGCTTCCAGCTTTTCCCCATTGAGAATAATGCTTGCAGTAGGCTTTTCATAGATGGCTTTTATGAGATTGAGAAATGTACCCTCTATTCCTACACTCTGAAGGGTTTTAATCAGGAAAGGATGCTGTATTTTGTCAAATGCTTTTTCTGCATCAATTGAGAGGATCATATGGTTCTTGAGTCTTTTCTTGTTGATATGATGTATCACATTGATTGATTTGCGAGTGTTGAACCATGCTTGCATCCCAGGTATGAATCCCACTTGGTCATGATGGATAATCCTTTTAATGTACTGTTGGATTCTATTAGCAAGGATCTTGTTGAGGATTTTGGCATCCATATTCATTAGAGAAATCGGTCTGTAATTCTCCTTTTTGAGGGGGTCTTTGCCTGGTTTGGGGATNCCAATGATGACATACAAATGGCTAACAGACACATGAAAAAATGTTCCAAATCATTAGCCATCAGGGAAATTCAAATCAAAACCACACTAAGATACCACACTAAGCCAGTTAGAATGGCAAAGATAGACAAGGCAAGAAACAACAATTGTTGGAGAGGATGTGGAGAAAGGGGATCCCTCCTACATTGTTGGTGGGAATGCAAGTTGGTACAGCCACTCTGGAAAACAGTGTGGAGGTCCCTTAAAAAGTTAAAAATTGAACTACCCTATGACCCAGCCATTGCACTACTGGGTGTTTACCCCAAAGATACAGACGTAGTAAAGAGAAGGGCCATATGCACCCCAATGTTCATAGCTGCATTGTCCACAATAGCCAAATCATGGAAGGAGCCGAGATGCCCTTNAAAAAAAAAAAAGAGATCCTAGAGTCTGAAAACAAACAAATCTACTCAAGAAGGACATATAGGCAAAATCGAAGTCTATGTTTTTCCTCAATAATTAATTACAGGTTCACCTGCCATGATTTTCCTAAACCCTTCTTGAACCTGATCATATCTTGAATCTGATCTACCTCCTGGGGTCATTAGCTCAATGAGTTTACTACTTGCTGGAAAATAAAGGTGACTTTTTCACTAGCTTAAAAAACTACCTCTCTGAGACTTCAAGGTGAAGTAGAGGGGACGGGGAGGGCGTGGGCAGGGCAGGTTCTCATTTCTGTGCTTGGATTCCGTAGGAGACTGTGCTTCTCCCCTTCCTGCCAGGCATGACATTATGGGGCTCAATCATATTCCCTCTGGAGTTTCCATTCTGTTTAGTGGCGGGCAAGCTGACGTGACGACAGAGTGTTCCTGTCCCCTCTGCAATCCCAGCACAGTACAGGCTTTTGGCCACTTCCCATGGTTTCCGCCAGAAAACTAGAATTCAAACAGGTGCGATCCTGCTGATTAGCATTATAATAGATTGTAATTACTTAACCAGTGCGTATATACCCGGAGGAACTTGGAGAGAAATATAATGTTTTGCCAAGTGTAGCTTTTATTTATGTAAAATACTGCAGGCCTGCTCTGGAGTTCTTTTAGTCTAAGTAAAGCCCTGGAAGCTTTGTCTGCATCTGCTTCAAGGAGCTCCAGCACTGTGGTCCGGGCACTGGAATTTAAAATTTCATTTCTCCTTGCTGCCAATTACCAAGGGTTTTGTATCTAAGGCCCTTAGGAGAATTTGAACTTGATTTTAAACTCTGCAAAGGGAGGACAAGCGGGCCTTTTTTCTTCTCCCCTTCCCACAGCACCTTGCACAGGCCCTGGGCACCCAGAGCGTTTAAAATTCCTACTCTTAGAAACCCCAGACGTGACCGAAATGCTTCAGCTTAGTGCAAATTGCCACCTGGAAATAATAGGCATTCTCCCATAAGAACATTTTCAAGGAATCCTATCGATTTTTATAAAATACCACTTTCTTCTGCCTTTTTGTCACTTCTTTCAACTGTACAGAAAGACTGGTTAGGGAATTCCGTCAACGGCTTAGCATACTGGTCTTCCCAGCTAGATTTCATACTCCTTGGAGGCAGGAATGATACCACACACAACTTTGGCCTTACCACAGTAGGTGCTAGGGGAATACACACTTGTTTACTTAAATTCATTCAGTCATTCAACAAGGGACCAGGAACTGTTTCCGGGTACCAAGAGCAGAACAGTGAACAAAAACCTGTGCATTTACAGAAACTCTGTTTAAGACAGATAATAAAGATAAAGAAGAAAAATATATAAGATATTGAGAAGAGTAAAACTAAAGCAGGAAAGTATATAAAGCATCAAGATAAAGGGTGAAAGTTTATTTTAGCTTATTTTTAAAGATTTTATTTATTTGACAAAGAGAGAGAGAGCACAAGCAGGGAGAGCAGCAGAGGGGGAGGGAGAAGCAGGCTCTCCACCCAGCAGGGAGCCCGAGAGGGGCTTGATCCCAGGACTCTGGGGTCATTACCTAAGCCAAAGGCAGATGCTGAACCAATTGAGACACTTAGGCACCCCAAGGGTGAAATTTTAAATAGGCTTGACAGAGAAGGCCTTACTGAGAACGTAAAGACTTGAACCATGAGAGTATCTAGGAAAGGAACATTCCAGAAAGATGGAAAGGCCAGTGCAAAGACTGAAATAGGAACACGGTGAATATGTTAAGGGGGAAGGTGGGTCAATATGCCTGGGAAAGGAGTGAAGGGGAAGAGTAGCAGGTGATGTAGGGTCAGAGAGGTCATAAGAGGAGCCTGACCATGTTGGCCTTGTAGATTATAAGGACGTGGGTTTCACCAAGAGATATGTGAACTGAGTGACATAAGCTGACGAAGTTGGGGCAGTTGGGAAACAATTAGGAGGCTGTTGAAATAATCCAGGTATGAGATGATAAGGTCTTGGACCAGAGTGATGTCAGCAGAAATATGCAAAGATGATCAGATCTCAGATTATTTTGAAGACAACAGATGCTGCTGTTGGACTGGATATGGGGGTGTGAGAATGACAGGCATCAGGAATGGCTTCTCACGGTTTCTGGCCTGGGCAACCAGAAGGATGCAGTTGCCATTTCTTGAGATAGGGAAGACTATGGGAGGCTTAGATTGGGAAGGAGGGACATAAGATATACAGTTTTTGACATAACAGAATTTGAGATGCGCTTGCACCCTATTTTCAATTGGTCATACGCTTCAATAAATAATTAACCTTTGGCTGTAGTGGCCACACAATTCCTAGACTTTTCAAAACAATCTCATTTCAAGAGATTCGAATATTTTCAAAAAGGCAATTGTTAAGTGTAACTAAATTAACTTTATTTTTAGACTATGTGAGACTTTTCATATAAATACATTCACAAATCAAAGAGAAAAATATCACTGGACCATATGTTCTGATTTAAGATTCTCAAACTATGAATACACACATATAACTCTTCAAATATTAATAAAATTGTTAGAATGTACAGTAGCCTGGCCCTTTGTTAAGAACTTTACATAGATTCCCTTACTTCTCACAACAACCGAAAGAGGTTATCAAACTATTATAAGAACTATTATATTCCCATTTTACAGATGAAGAAACAGGCATCAAGAGCCTAGGTCACCTGCCTTGAGAGTGGTAGATGCATCATGCAGTTAGAACCCACAGATCTGAGAGAGAGGGGCCCACTGGAAGAAGTAGGGAACTGAGGGTCTCAAATAATCACTAAATCTGCTGCTGGTCAAAGACACAGAGAGAGGAAACAGAACAGATAGACAAGGTATGACTGCTCAGGAGACCCAAGGCCCTTTAACTGCAGAGCCAAGTGGCTTTCCGTGATAGCACTGGGACAAGAACTAAGCCTCAGGGTAGTTGTTAAATAACTAATATGTACCAAGGGAAGCCATATTTAATTAGATGGTAAGTATTACTGGAGACTGTGGGGAGTCGAATATGGAGAGATCCTGGAACCCCAGCTGCTGGTGGACAAATTCAAGAGACAGGTCCACACAAAGGGAGCTTTGGCCATTCCCAGTCCTTCCTTCCACATCCCTTTCTAGACCCCTCCCACCTCATCCATTTAAATGATAATAAAAGGTTTCTGGGATCTTCTAAGATATCCCTGCAGAAGTCCTAGGCAGACATATGCCTTCAGGCAGTGTATATCAAGGTGTACTCTAGCCACCCTCAGGATGAGACTCAGCAGGGGCCTGTTTAACCACAGCACAAGGCCTCAGGCTCCTCCCAGAGCATCAGCATCTGAACCAACAGGGGCTTGGCCTTGGCCTCGACCCTGTAACAATCTCCCCCAAGGGATTCTGGGGCCAACAAAGAATAACAGTCCATGAGCCTTACCTCTTAAACAACAGTGTAGGCCTATCTCACAGGGTCAACCGGGTGGGATAATTTTGAGAAACTCTGTCAATGAGCTATTGGGGAAATAGGAAACAGAAACATTAGCGTCCCATTCCTTGCCAAATGAGACTACTCAACGGAAAAGAAACACTTTAAGGATGATGAAAAACTTGGCTTCTTTAGGTCCTGTATAATAATCAAGTCAATAAAGAACTCTCTCTAGGGCCAGTCCCATGGTTGGTTTAGGGGACGTCATCGTAACCGTAATAGCTAAACATTCACCGAGCTCTCGCCGAGAGCAGGTTTTGGTCCGTGCATTTTCCATGTAGTAAGTCCTTTCATCCCCTCAACAACCTCTTTTGTTAGGGGTAGATACGGTTACTATCACCCACTTCTTACAGAGAAAGAAACAGGAAACAGGAACACAGGTTAAATAGCTCTCTAAAAGGTCACAAGTGGGGTTGGCGGCAGAGGCAGGATTCAAACCCAAGGAGCCTGGCTTCAGAGCTCTGCCCTTAAGCTCTGCGCTGAACTATCTCTCAGAAAATGTCATTTTTGTCCTGACTGCTGCATTGTGAGTGCAGCATGGGAGTGGCACAAACAAAGATGTCTTCAGAGGCGGGGGTCATGGAACCGGGGAGAGCAGAGCTCAGTATACACGCTAGTGAGGTGACCACACAGCAAACTCCAGGCTGTGAACAGGAGCAGCCAGCTGTCACGTGTGGACTCCATGTACCCTCCCTGCCATCTACCACGCTCCCACCATCTGTCCTAAAGGCAAAGCAGCTCCATCCAGCACTCATGTGGCATCCGCTTCTAATGAACCCCAATACCTCTCCTTTACACAGGTAGGCTTATAAATCTTGCTGGAGAAATTACAAAGGTCTACTATAAAATCTCCGGACATTTCTGTGTACAAAGTCTTCATACGTTAATAATCTGGAGCCCTCCCCTGCCCACAATTTCTATTCTACACTAATGTTTCTCGAAGCATGGTCAAATTCTCTCAAGGAGCACGTGTTACACATAAGGATTCCTAGCGCTTGTCCTAAACTCCAGAATGAAAAGGTGGTGGACAGATCTGTATTTTTAACGCCCCCCCCAAGTGATTCTTATGCACACTCAAGTCAGAGCAGCATTAATATCTCGTTCCTGGAAAACGAGTGGCAGCAATAGTGTTTAATGGGATTCTGCTTTCAGTATAAGTGAGATCTTCCCGTCTCTCCTTAATGAGCTTTCTCTAAAACAACCCCCTTTGTCATCACAACTGATACGTCTCTCATTATCTGGAGAATAATTACCTCAGCCTGGCTTTTAAACATTCTAGAATCCACCTCAGTTTTCTAAACTTTCTCCTACTCCAGTGTTTCCAAAGTGTGGCCCCCTATCACTAATGGTTTTAAGAGGCACCTGAGATGAACATCCTTCCTTTTTATTTTAGAGGCCACATGTTTATTTTAATGTGAAAGAAGAAAAATTTTAAGTACAATATCCCAACTGGTGACTTCATGCATACCGGAGATTGCGTGGAAAAGAAGAGAATCAATGTTTAAAAATTTTAAGTAAATAGTAGCACAGGTGGTGCTCAGATAAAAGTCTTAAATTTGGGAAATGTTATCCTGCCTGGTCCTTGCTGACAGGCACCCTCACTTTTGGCCATGCTTCTGTTTCCTCACTGCTAACCACAGGCCGTCTCTGCCTTTATTCCTACAGTGTCTGTATCCGTGGAACGCTGTCTCCTCCTGTAAATACCTCTTTAAATGTTACCCCTCACCTCACGCCCAATCCACGCCTCTTTCCAGGAACCATCCAGATTCTTCCAGCTCTCCCAGCACACTTCCTTTTTGAAGTCGTGTAACTACTTCTGGTCCCACTCATTTAGAACCTAACTGCTACTTAAGTATCTGCATATATCTATTTAGTGTCACTTCCCTAGTGAAATGGAAGCCCCCTGGGGGTCACCCACAGTCTCCTTTACCTCTGGGTTACCTAGAGGGCTAAACTTCCCTGGTTGGGCCTGAGCACAAACAGGAACTGGGTGAGTACATGTGAATTCATCCCGCAGTTGAATGAAACTGGCCACATCAAGGAGGGAAACAGCTGTTCCATGCCCTCCACATCTCCTGACTTCAGGCCAGGTTTCTCAGCCACACCCGAGAAAGGGTGTATCTCTTCATCACTGCCAGGTAAAGAGCACAGAGCCCCGGAGCCTAGGAAATGCTGCCCAAAGGTGTGATTCTGTGGGTGTCCTCTCACTGACAGGAATGGGGACTTCAGTCAGCCCAGGTGAACCTCTCTGTTTCCAAGGGCCAGCCCCCTCCACTGATGCACCCACACCTGCCTGCCCTTCTGGAGGAGCCAGAGCGGCCACAGCATCCTCCAGTGAAAGCAATGCTGGGTGAGCAAACAGAACCAGCTCCACTACTTAATTTATTTTGTGACTTTGGCCTTTCCGTAGCTCAAGATGTTGTTTTGTTTTGTTTTGTTTTAATCTATCCAATACCTGTTGTACCTAATTCACACTTGCTATGAGACAAAGGAGATATGATTTTGAAAGCACTTTATGTTATTGCGTACAGTGAAAACATCAGGAACACAGCACATGCATCTGCAGGGAGAGTTAGACTGGCAGGGCCGGGGGACTCTGTTCTCCACCAGGCAAGCCGTGGGCAATAGGAAGTATGGGCCCTATTTCCAATCCCCCTGGGCGTGCCATGTGAACTTGGGTACCCACTCGGCTTCTCTGCCTTTAAAACCTGCCTCTGCACTTGGTGATCTGGTCTAGGGCCAAGTCCAACATGAATTTGAGCAGCTTAGAGAATAATGACCAGGCAAGGCTGGTGCCCAGGGCATGCTTCACTGAAAGTGCTCAAAAGTGGGGATGGTGCCCTGATGCACCCAGGGTTCGAACCGCCCCGGCAAAGCATCACCAGACACACTCGGACATCTCTCCCCTCCAACTGCCATGTGTTCTGTGGCTAAAGCAGCTTTACTGTTCATCCCACCTGCTCTCTGCCTCACCCCACCTCCCTCATCTGCATACACAGTAAAGGCCCCGTGGCCTCACTACTATACTCATGTTTTTTTGGTCCTCTTCCTGTTCTAAAACAACAACTTCAAAACCACAGGTTTTTAGTGTTAAGGTCTGACCCTGAAATTAGTTATCCCTTTGGCTCCCCCACAGATATACACTATTTTCCTGAGTCCAAGAACCCATGTGTGGAAAGGAAATGAGGAGTGAGTGGGAACTCTGGTGGTGGGAGGCAGGCAGAAGGAAGGGGCATCGGGGAATGGAACGGAACGGAACGGTGCTGTGTTCTCTGGAATTCCATAAAGGTTTGCCTGCTCCCCAAAGTGTAAGCCGCGAATCTCCCAGGGTTGTAGCTGGTATGGTTTGTTGGAGCTTCCCTGTAAGCCCCGTAACCATGGTTTTGGGCAGACTACATCACAGCGTGAGCGTAGAAAGAAAAGGCTTTTTCCTATTTTTGTCTAAGACTCCATCTCCTTTAAAAAAAAAATATGTAAGGTGACATGCCAAGATGGTTCATATACAGCCCCTAACCCAAGGACAATCATGAAGTTGTCTGTTTTCAATCATTAGAAGGGGATTCCTTTATGTTTCTCCATGAGATACCTCTTTTTGTGTCGACCCAAGAACCCTGAAAACATATGCACGCAGAGCCACACCTGCTCTTGGTGGAAACATGTAGCAAATCAGAAAACACCGAAATCCATTTCCTAATTTAATGCCTTCCTTCCAAAATGAGCTTAAAGAAGGTTGGTTCTCCCTGCTTCTTTGGATGCCAAGGTTGAATGCATTTGGTTTACGGTACCCGGGCAAGGAAGGCCTATTTCCAAGTCCCTAATATTTTGACAGTGTAATCAATTAACTCTATGTCAGACTTAGCAATAGTATCTCATTGCACAGTATCTTGAAAATCAACACAGGGAAATCATGTAACTTTATGTAAGATTCAAAGCACTTACTTCCAATTTCTTGCAAGCAGAACCATTTTTAAAGATTCAACACTCATTCTGGACGCACGGGTGTTGCATGGGGCAAAACAAGCTTGGGTTATGTTTCTGGGACCCTGGAGGAGACATCCTCGAGGAGAACACATTTTTCTCCCTGTGTGTCAGAAGATGAGCTAACCACCATGCAACAGAATAGAAACAAGCTAGCTTCCTCCCGGAGGGAAAAATAAAGCAGCTCCTCACTTGGCTACGCAGGACAAAGCCAGGACGTGCAAGAACCCTTCAGTCTAGGTCTCCACGTGCCTCTCCAAGGACGGAGGAACCCACCCACACACAATCACACACAGCCAGCCCACCACGCGCCTGCGGAAGGCACCGGCTTCTCTGCCAACCTTCAGCACCAGTGGCTGGGGGCTCTCCCAGCTTCCGAGCTGCGGGTCGCACCCCTCCTCTGGAGGGGGCAGAGGGCCTTACCCTCTTTCCTCCTTCGTTGCCCCAGTGCCTACTTCTCCTCAACTACGAAATGGAGTATGCTTCCCCTAGGCAACTGAGACACACACACCCACCCCAGATGGCAATAAGTCTCGGCGCCCCATGACCAATGCCCAAGGCCGCGAGTGCTTCCCCCGGGACCCCACAGCTGGGTTCCTGGACCGGGAGGCGGCAGGCTCACCCAGTCCTCGAAGTGCCGGCTCCCGTTCTGCAGCAGCTCCTCAAACTGGATGGTGCAGTTGGCCACGAAGTCGTCGTAGCCGATGGGGGCATCGTGGAAGACGGCCAGCTCGATCTTGCGCCCGTTGCACACATCGGTGACGAACTCATCGTGCCAGGCCGGGCTGTTGGTCTTCTGCTTGGTGGCCGTTTGGCCGATGCGCGAGTCGTCCACGTTGAGGGCGATGTAGGGGTCCAGGAGGAAAGTCTGTGGCCGGGGTCCCACCGCATGGCGCAGCGACCAGGCTGTGGGCTTCAAGCTCACGGCCTCGCAGATTTTGATCTTAAGAAGGCCATTGAACACTACCATGGTCGGGGCGGGGAGTGGGGGCCGGGGTCACTCCGTCCGCCCCGAGGGCAGGAATGAAGAACCGACGCCCCGGCGCTCTGAGCCACGGGGACTCCTGGGTCCCCTCTCACCCCACCCCACACTGTCCCTACACCTTGTAGCGTTGCGCCCTGGCGCGGGCGATTCTCAGCGAGTGCATGTATTTCCTCGCCGGGTTCCTAACGGAAAACAGGGAGGGGGGGAGAGCTGGGGGACGTCCGTGTTTGGAGCAAGTCTCTCCCCCCCACCACCACCAGCAGCACCTCCAGAAAGAAGACGAGCTGTCGGCTTCGCTGCAAGCCGCGGGGGCTGTGTCTCCGCCTCGCTGGCTCTCCGGGTCCGGGCTGCGGGGACGCGGTCGCCGCGCCCGGAGCTTACCTACCTTTCCGAAACATAATCCCCGGGAAATTTCGACTCTGGGAGGGGGAGGGGGAGGGGGATGTGGGACGGGGGCGGGAACGAGAACCGGGGGCGCAGATTTCAACCCGGATCCTCTTCGCACACCCAGCGCCTGCCTCTGACCGCGCGGGGCGGGGGATGGATCGAGGGATGTTCAGTCTATCCGGAGGGATGCATGTCGAGAGGAAATGGTCCTCCTCGGAGCCAAAT
>NC_048221.1:71722608-71872637 GCF_002007445.2 Ailuropoda melanoleuca | reverse complement strand
GCCGGCGCCCGCCGGCCGCGCTCCCCGCGTCCCCGCTCTCGGCTGCCGCTCGCTCGCCGCCCGCCCGCCCGCCCGCTCTGCCCCTCGGTCTCTTCTCTCTCCGTCGGTGTGCGAGCGAGTCTCCCTCCCTCTAATGCAGGAAATGCGCAAAAGACGTCAGTGTGTGTGTGTATGTGTGTGTGCGTGTATGTGTGTATGTGTGTGCACGCGCGCGCGCGCTCCTGTGTTTGGGGAAATAGAAAGTTTTGCCTGTTGGGGGAGCAATACGGGAAAAGTGAGCCGAGGAGAGGACGACGCAGAGAGGGCGAGCCTGCCGGGTCGCGGCGGTGGGCGGGGGAGCCGAGCTGGGACCCGCGCGGAACCCCGGGGAGTGGCGGCGTTGCGGGGGGGGGTGCGGTTGCTGCGGGCTTTGGACACCTCGTCTCTGGTCTCCACTGGGAGACCGGCGGACCGCGCAGTTCCCCGGGGCTCCACGGCCAAACCGTCTCGTAGAGCGGGGCGGTGGGGGAGTGGCAGGGGTCGCCCTGCGGGAGGAGACTCGGACCCCTCGCCCAGCCCCACTGCCACTCGGACCCAGGCCGGCGAGAGCAGCCTGGAGGAGTACTGGCCCTTCTGTCTGTCATTCCATCCGGAGACGCTCTGCTCCGCCGCGGTGGGGGAGGGGAAGAAGGGAGGGGCGTGCGAGGCTCGGTGTGTGAGTTTTTAAACACTCATTCTCTCCTCACTTGCTTTGGGGGCATTCTCCCCCCTTGGGATATGTCCTGGACTTCTCGGGCCGCGAGAACTTGTTGACAAGTGAAAGCTTAGTAGAACCTCGGCTCTATTTGTCTTTGTTTATTTTTTACAAAGTGACTTCGTATTTATTCTGGACCTCGTCTGTGCCCTTTTGGGGGACATGGCTCTGATCAGCGCGCTGACAGCGGCCGTCCGAGCTGCGGGGAAACGGGGCGCTCCCTCTGGGGGGCGAGTGACTGTGGCCGTGCTAATTTCCTCCATAACCTTTAAACTCTCGCTGGAAGCCGCGGCGGCTGATCACGTGAGGCGAGCCTTGGGCTGCTGGGGAAGAATTTCCTCCGCGGGGAGCCGGGGACGGGGTAGGCGGCCCGGCGAGGGACGGCCCCGCGCCGGGGGACGCGAACCTGGGAGGGCGGGGCGGAGAGCGCGGAGGCTCTGGGCGCGGCCCTGGCTGCTACAGCCGAAAGACTAGGCTGGGAAGAGGTCATCTCCCGCAACCTGAGAGCAAGACGTTGTGCAGATGGAAAAAGCAAACCTCGGCCCTCCCCTGTATGCCAAGTCGCGGACTTTGTAGGAATCGTGATAAACGGAGTATTTATCTGGCGGTTTTGGTTAGTGTAGACCAAAATTTAAAACCCACCTCTCGATTACATTTTCTCAGTGGAAAAGGTTATCACTGCCTGTGGCTTAAAGGCTTAAAAAGGATTAAAGGCGAGGAAAGGAGGCCATCCCCTGAAACAACTGGATACCAAGCGCCGCACACAGGTCGCAAAAAGGATCAGAAAGTCCCGGGGTGATCCTCTCCTAAGGTCTGCAGTCGCTGCTCTCCCTGATCCTGTCATTTCTCCCAGCCCGCCCTGTTGAATGGGGCAGCTGGATAGAGAGTGCTAAAATGCAGTCCTGGGGACAGCTGAGCTCTTTCAAGTGTAAAAAGTCAGGATATGTAGAAAGTGATGCTTTACACGGTCACTCCAACCCGCTGGAGGTGTGTTTGAAAATCTGTCAGTTGGACAAAGCGTTAAGTGGGACATGTCACTGCAGTTCAATTTTTAATGCCTCTGATCATCAGAATTTTTTCCACCATTCTATTCTTCTTAAACTTGTTTCTCCCTTCAGGGGGTATGTGATGGAAGGCAATGGCAAATAGGGCCAGAGCTTCTGAAAATTCATTTGGGAAGCAGAGCCAGTAATAGAGCTGACATACTTGACAGAGAGGCCAAATATAAGGGGTACCAATGAGCACAGTAATCAAAACGAGTAATCCTTTAATGCAATATTTTAAAAAATCAAAATTAATGTAAAAATGGGTGAACATATCCAAAATTTAAATAATTTTAAATGTTGCATTAAAATATCATTTATGTTATCGAGTTGATTGGCACCCCTGAAATTCTGTACCTGAGATAAGTGCCCCATTTGCCTCACCCTAGCCCCAGCCCTGTTGAGGAATCTAGAAAGGCAAGGATTTCACAAATTTAGGGATCCACAAGTGTTTCATACCTTCTCTGTATTCTTTCTCTGGGTGAGATTACCATGCAAACAGAGAAGTACACAGGAATGAAAAACATTGGCCCAAATCCCTCCTCTTCAATGTGTTACACAAGAAATAAGTTTAGAATTAAGGGCATGCTGAACTTGAACTTTCTGCATGATAGCATAGTCCACCCCTCCCCAGACAAGACTTCCCAGATACATATAAATAAATAGGGTCTATTGCCATCTCAGTGGTTAGGCATTCTTAAAACCAATAACCTATAAACTTCCAATACCACTTCCTTGTGACCCGGGTATGTCTGCCTCTTAGCAGGCTACTTGCTACACCACGTGAATAATCAGGCTGCGAGTCTCAGATGCAGCCAACACCAGTGTGACCTCACCTTCTTTTTTTTGTGGGTTTTAACCATTATTTAAGTTTTTATTTAAATTCCAGTTAGTTACCACACAGTGTAATCTTAGTTTCAGGTGTACAATATAGTGATTCCACACTTCCGTACATCACCCATCACCCTGTGCTCATCACAATAAGTGCCCGCCTTTTAATTACAAGTCTAAAAAGGGGTGAGGGGTGGAGTGATGAAAAGATCTTGCCAAAGAAACTGTCTGTGTTGTACTGAATGAATATTTAAATAAAAAGGGAGAATGCTGACACTTTACACTGCAATTCCTGCTCTTATTACATCCTTATTTCTGAATAAATCTCTCACCGTCTCACTCTCTAGCTTGGCCGAACAAAAATCTGTATTCTCCAGGATCACCATGGAGATGCACGATGTAAGCTTGTTTAGGGAAAACCCTTATATTTACCTGAAGGGCACGATTGGGGAGGGGGGGTGTCTAAAATAACCCTTTGCTCCCGATATACATGAAAAGAAAAAGGGGAGGATTGGGGAGGGGGGGTGTCTAAAATAACCCTTTGCTCCAGATTCACGTGAAAAGAAAAACAAGCCCTTACAGGTGGGAAAGTTTAGAAAGTAAAATTCCAATCACTAATTTTTGCCTACTTTATCCTTCTCTTGGCTCCTGTATGCAGTCCTGAAAGACAGGACAGAGATTGGCATTGACATTGAGTAAGATGCCCTTTGGATTCCAACTATGGCCTAGTTATTTTGTGATCTTTGGGAGAGGGAAAGGAAGAATGATGATTTCAGAATTTAACAAGATGACCAAGAGGGCACTTTAAAAATTAAGCTCATGGGGAAAAAGGACTGATTGAGCCAGAGTACCCAGGGCCACATGATTAAGTGCTGCAGCAGATGTAGTACCAGCCTCTCTGCGAGTGAGAGCACAAAGGCAGGCTCACCCCTTGCCTGGGTTTGCCTGGGAAGGCATCACCCAGCAGGTCTAGACTTTCCAACAGGCAAAGAGGGGAGGGAAGGGCACTGGAGGCAAAGGGAACAGAATATGCAGACAGCACAAGTAGGTAAGAGCGTGGCTGTGTGAGAAGAGTCAGCTATCAGGTGGACCTGGCATGTTGGCAGGCAGGAAGGGGAGGTGAGGTAGGCTGGACGGGATCATTAAGACTCTGTGGAGCCTGTAAATGAGTTTGAATTTTTTCCTCGAGAGACACTGATCATTCTGAGGTGGGGAACAGCATAACCAGAGTTAATACCTTAAAAAAGCAATTTTGCAGGGATAGATAGGTTTCTTTTATGCAATTTCCCCCCAGAAGACTCACCCCAAAACAGGATGTTAGAGAGAGAGAAGATCCACCTCTGAAGATGATTTACTCTAATCAAAAAGAAACAGCCTGTGGATATTGTTGTGATGGGTTAAAGGAAGCGGGGGGGGTGCCAGAGCCTTAGACTAGCATATCAATATTCATGTCCTTGTTGCTGTGCTGGTGGTTGCCATTTATAGAATGTTAATGGCTTCTGCAAAGGTCAGCCTGGTCAGGAACTGTCATCCATTCCACACATGCTCTGTAGACCAGAATTCAACCACCTGGGCCATATGATGGAATACACAGCAGCGTATTCTGACACAGAAAACCTTCTGGAGTTCTGTTGGCCCTGCCTGGCCTAGCCCCACCTGCGTTCCTGCCCCATTCCTAACCCCATGCTAGCTCCTCCCTCTCCTTGCTGGCCTAGGTCTGGCCTGCCATGTCTTCTTATTTTGGCACTGACTCTGCTTTGAACTTTGTTGCAGTCACCCAGAGACCAAGCCTCACTCACACCCTGCAAAGAGATGGAGGGATCAGAGGTAACCCCATAAAGCTTAAAGGCAGATGCAGGCAGGAGATGGCCTGCTGCCTCACCTTCCTCAGTTCCTTTGACCCTGCATCCTACTCTGTCGAGCAGCATATGGAAAGTAACATCACATACCACACCTTTAGCTGTGATGTTGAGCTGCATCTCGGGACTTTCTTTCCTTAAAGATCTTATTTATTTATTTATTTATTTATTTATTTATTTATTTGAGAGAGAGCGTGTGCAAGCAAGCACAAGCAGGGGAAAGGGCAGAGAGAGGGGGACAAGCAGACTCCCTGGTGAGTGGGGAGCCCAGTGCAGGGCTCAGTCTGAGGACCCAGCAATCATAACTTGACCAGAAGTCAAACACTTAAGCAACTGAGCCACCCAGGCACCCTGCATCTTGGAACTTTTAAGTATATAAATTAATCCATGGGTCTTGCTAAGCACCTGCTATGTTCATAATCCTGGGCCAGGTGCTCTAGGGAGGACAAATAAGTATATGGCTGATTCCTACTCTGGTGAGGGAGACAGGAAGTCATTTATTTAGTGGTTGGTATTGAGTGCCATGTCATATGGAGCACTGGGGAAGCAAAGATGATGACACACAGTGACCCTTTATTAGTTGGAATGGGCGAGGTCATGCTGCTGTAATAAACAGTCCCCAAATCCCATGGTCTTAGAGTAACAGGCTTCTCCTCATGCTGCTCTAAGTCCATGGCGGGTTGGCGGGAAGCTCTGCTCTGCCTCAGTATCATTCTCGCTCCCGCACCCGAGCCAACAGAAAAGTCACTCTCTGGAACTTAGCTGGTCGTGGGCAGCAAGCAAAAGAACCTCTAAAGGGTCTTCCCCAGGCACTCACTAGTCCACTGGATGTGCTAAATGACACTCGCTTCTGCTCAGTGATTATTAGCTAGAACCAGTCACGTGGCCTCTCTCCCCAACCACCAGCGGCCTGGGAAATTCCCCATGTGCAGGGGTGAAGAGTCTGGACTGTTTGGTGAAGAACAGTGAAGACCCTTCCCTCAAACAGCTGCAGAAAGATGACTCAAGGCAGCACATGGTAAATGACACATAAATGGCACAGTCGGAAAGGGCTACAGGAACGTAGGGTAAAGACAACCACAATCAGACGAAAACTGTTTGATCCCCCACGACCCTTGGCCACTGTGTGCAGAAGACTTCAGATGACACAGAGTCCAGCCTGTATCAGAACTAACAGCCACCTAAGCCTCTGTCCCCTTCCCTCAGTATGTTTACCTCACAGGACCTACAGGTCCTTCAAGCGACTTCAGAACCAAGTCAGCACTAAGTGGGCATTTGGATATTATTCTTTCTTTCTTTCTTTCTTTCTTTCTTTCTTTCTTTCTTTCTTTCTTTCTTTTTTCTTCCTTCCTTCCTTCCTTCCTTCCTTCCTTCCTTCCTTCCTTCCTTTCTTTCGATTTTATCTATTTACTTGAGAAAGAGAGAAAGCACAAGCAGGGTGAGGGGCAGAGAGAGAAGCAGATTTCCCGCTGAGCAGAGGACCCGATGAGGGGCTCGGTCCTGGGACGCCTGGATCATGACCTGAGCCGAAGGCAGAAGCTTAACCAACTGAGCCACCCAGGTGCCCTCAAGAGAATTTTTAACAATAACCAAAGAAAGCACTAATTAGACATCTAAAATCAACTCTTAATGCTTTCTAGTTGGAGTTCACTGGTTTTCCTACATTGTCACACTAGAACCAATATAATGCTATTTAATGATAAAAACTTCAATTACACTTTAATACATTGGAAACAAAATTTCTGTAAATCAAAGGTCCAGGTTTGTTTTTATGTATTGCTTCCAAACTTAACTGGCCTTAGTGCAATAGGTTATTATAGACTTGCAATAATTCTCAGGAGACTATGATATTCACAGAGTTCTTCCTTAGGTTTTGGGGATGCATATAAACAAAGTCCTTAAACAAAAGGACTTCACTGTTCCTTAACTTCTCTATTTTTGCTCCTTATCTCCTAACACCAATTAGATGTATCTTTGGTTATGGTTTTATGACACCTGTACCAAGTGTAACAGCTGTGTCTGCGGGCTCCTGTGGCTAATTCATCAATTAGCAGGACTGATACTACTGTTCAGTGAAAACTTTTTTTTTTTAATTGTAAGTAGGTTTAATGCTTAACGTGGGGCTCAAACTCAGGACCCTGAGATCAAGAGTCACATGCTCGACCAACCAAACCAGCCAGGTGCCCCCTCCCCCCCACACACATTTTTCTTTTTGTTTTGGGGGTTTTTTGACCTCACTGTTCAGATTAGGTTATGTATCTCTAACCCATTCTGGATATTTGGTCAATCCATTTCTACTTCTAATTTACCTTTCCAAACTAAAGAGCTAGTTCCCCAGGGCAAGGAATATTGCCTTTCCATCACCAAGAACAATCATGTAGGTATAACAGATGTACAACCCAAACTAGTTAAATTCACAGGTTCCGATGAGACCAAGCTAGGATGCAGGGTGGCAAATTCTTCTTTTAAGGCCCAACCCCTCCTCGTCCCAGACCTTATCTCCTAGCTGAGGCTACAGACCCTCCTCCCTGAACCATCCCACCACCTCCCCTCACTTCTCATAGCCCTGATCTCTGCCCGAACTACAGTGTTTTATTTGGGACCTGTCTTAATTCTGCCACTTCCCTGAAAGGTCTTTAAGTCTGGAGATGCAGTATGACTCATCTCGACACTTCTCTCCAGGATCTTGGAGGTAGTAGGTACAACCCTGTGCTCTATAAATACTTGTCACAAGGATGACACTTTGAAATAAGAAGAGTGTCACAAACCTTGTTAGCCTCTCTCTTGCTTGCCCAGATGAGCGCCTTGGCGATGGTTGGCTCGCTCCACTCGCCGCCAACAGGGGATGAAGTGATAAAGTGATTGAGTCACTGGGCAAATGGGCAAGCATCGCGGCCACACCCCCAGGCCCAGGGCCACCGCGGCCCGCTCTGCGAGCCGACGGCGCCCTCTGGCGGACGCGAGCGCGCCCAGCCAGGCTCCAAAAGCTGGGAGCACTAGGATTACTTGACAAAGCTGTGGAGATAGGTCCCGGAGCGGACCACGTGGCATGGGACCACTGGCTTTATCCACATGCCCATCATGAGCAGGGGACAAACGGAGTCAGCGAGCACGTGCCTTATGAAAAAAACTACGCTGAATCTTAAAAAAAAAATTTTTTTTTAACAACTAAGCTTCCCAAAATGAAGAATTCTGTTCCTGTCACTGCATCAGAACAATAGGCCATCCATTTGCCAGTTAAATCTAAGCTGGTCCAGGAAGAACAATGAAGGAGAAGGAATCCAGGATTTAGAGAAGCTAGAAGTTGAAGGTAAAGGAATGTTATCTCCAGACAGGCCCCAAGGACCCACCCCAACTTTGTCCTGATGTCAGACGGCAGGTCAGCTCCTGAAGCTGAGGTGAGGGCTGTGAGAGATGGCCGAGGAACCCTACCATCACCCCCAGAATGGGGAACATTGGGAGTGGTAGAGAATTGGGCCCCCCTTAGAGGTTGCTCCTCTCATTCCAGCAGATCACTCAGTTTCCTTTTCTGACAAAACACCGAAGCCATCAGCCCGGGGCTCACTTAACTTTCTGCCACCTAACTCCACAACCACTTAGGAAGGAAGAAAGGATGAGTGTCCTTCCTCAATCCCACTAGTTGTCCTGGAAGCGGGTACACCCAGCCCAGGCCCCCACCTGTGTCTTGGATCTGTTACCCAGCCCTACTTGTCAGGGACTCTGCTGTTGGCCGCCTCTCATCCTCTTCCTCAACCTCCCCCTCTCTGTCATTCCTTCCCATCAGTCAGACTCACCCATCCTAAAAAACATCTCACACCCTGCCTCACCTCGGATTTCTCTCTGGCCACGTCTCAAACCTCTTCTTCCCCGTAAACTCCTTGAGAGTTATGCATGCTCCCTATCTCCTTTTCTTACTCTCCATCCCATCTAAGCCTGAGCCCAGGTGCTGGGGCTCACCAAGACACCTCTCATTGAGGGGACGCATCATCTCCACCCTGCTAAGCCCGTGTGTGGAGTCCCCAGTGTACTTAACCACACTTTTGGCACCAGCTGATGCCGTTTTCCTCTCCCTCCTTGAAATGCTCTCTCCCCTTGGTTTCCATGACTCTGAGCTCTCCAAAATTTTCTTCCTGCCTCCTTTGACTTCTCCTTTCCGGTTTCTCTCCTTTTCTTGGTCTTTTGCCCATCTCTTAAATGCTTCATCATTTTACAGTTACACTGCAGAATGCTGAGACATTTAATGCAAAAGTTGTCTCTATGAAACTGTGACCCGCGGTACAGTAAAAGTTGATGGAAGGAAAGATCACTGTGGCGTGGAGTGGTAAGAGAAGCCCCCAAGAAGGGAGCGAGATGGAAATTGGAAATGGAACGGTTGTAGAATATCAGAGGCAGAGAAAAAGGAAAGGGCATTCCTAGGGGGAAGGACTGCCCACTAAATGCACAGAGGAAAGTTTTATCTAATGACTATTAAGCATCTCTTTGCTAGACATGACATAAAATAGAGAAGACATGAGTCCCTAGTCTAAATTTTAGTTAACATTTCATTAAATAGCAATAAAAGGGGGCAATTGATAGAAGAATAGGGGGTAGAGAGAAGGAAGAGATCCGCATGGGCTTCCTGGAGGTGGAAGGACTTGCAGGCATTCTGCTCTATATGAATTATGGTAGGCTAACTGTTCCAACAGGTATAACCCAGTGCATAAAAGCTCAAACACAATGGACGGTTATTTCTTACTCACCTAACGGTATTGAGTGAGTGAACAGGTCAAAAGTGTGGCCCTGTCTCCCTAGGCTTCCACAGTCACTCTGGGGGTTGAAGCCAATGGAACCATCCAGAAAGAGAAAAGATCATGGAGGAGCATGGAGCCTGGAAGATTTTATGGGCGAGGTCACCTACATCCCATTGGCTATGACTTAGTCAAACAGCCACATATAATTGCAAGGGAGGCTGGGAAACATAGTCTGTTGGGGAACCAGGGAGAAGAGGAGAGCATGGCTTTTTGGCGAGCAGAGGGAGAGAGCAGCAGCTCCCACCTGGCCCTTCTCCGTTTGCTGGAGACTAGGATGTTCCACTTGGGCTAACCATCAGGGCAATTTGATCCCCTCTCCGTTTTCCTCATTCTTTTCCCATCTGATATGTGAAAAAGAGGTACAAGGACCCTGCAGCTGTGAAAAAAAGATGCAGGTGCAGGTTTGGGCCAAGAGTAGGGTGATGAAGCAGGAGAAAGAGAGCAGTGTGCTGAGCTACAGGTGTCCAGAGAGGACATGGTCTTCCAGCCCCTCCCCCCTGCTCATTACAATGCCAGGTTGCTCTCATCTTTAGTGCAGGTGTGACATAGGAGGAGACATCACCTATTGTTTCCTGGGAGAAAGATCCATTCTCACCCCACAAGTGAACTTGGTCAGGGTCCTCCTTTCAGGTGACCTTGGAGGTGCTGCGATGCCGTGTGGGGTGAAAGTGTGGGGTGGCGAGTGAGCCACCAGGCAGAGACTTCAAATGTAATAATATTCTGTACTCTGGACTTCTTAGGGAGCTTATGGATCTATCCTTCCTTTATTGCTCCCTTCTCAACCACAAGTTCAGGGCAAGTATCATTATTCCCATTTTACAGACAGGGTAACTGAGAAGAAAAAGTAACTGAGAAGGTGAAGTGCACACAGGAGCAGAGCCCAGAGCAGAACCTGGTTGCCTAGAAGGGGGCTTCCCTAGGATGACCAAAATTACCAACCTTTTCTGAGTGGTGGTCAAGGCATAGCGGGGAGCTGTTCTGGAATTTCCCGGGTAAACTGAACCTCCAAGGCCTCATCGCAGGCTGCTGATCCAGCTGGCACACTGCACAGAGACAATGTGCAGGTCATTCCATCCACGCTCTGCCCAGGATTGTGAGGGTTGAAGGAATCCTGGCGGCGGGTACATTCACATTGTGGTGGAGCAGGCAAGGCGCTGGCTGCATGAAAGGAAATAAGCGTATTCAGAACACCATCCTTTGAATCTTAGAGCTACTAGGGCACCCTGCTGATTGATTGTGGAGGGGGTACTAACTTCACCTCCCTTTGAATTAGGATAGATGTCTCTCAAGTTCTTATCTCACTGAAGGATTTTACTTTAAAAGTCAGTCTCTCTCCACTTCTCCTTCCTCCCTTCTCATATCTTTTCCTGCTTGGAACCTGTTGGCCCTCAGGTTAACCTCTGACAAAGGAAGCTTTTCTGGATCGTTTTATCTCTACAAATGCCAATACACGCTTGTGTTCTTAGAATGCAGACACCAAGCCTGGGCGTCCTCTCCTGGGACCTGAGATCTTCCAAGCAGCTGGAAGGAACGGCAGAAACCCTGCCTGGGGCAAATCCTGTTAACTCCTAGGATGTGGCAACTCAGAGGCCTGCACTTTGGTGCCTTGGGGTCTAGTGAAGGAAGGAAAAAAGATGCTTTTCTCCTCACTCCCTGAAAACTGTGGCAGCTTCTTCCTCTCACCTGGATCCTGTGCCCTGTTATTCCCTCTGCCAGGTCTCCCTGCCCCATCCTGTGGACGGGGGTCTCAGCCTAGATGGCATTTCTTCCAAGAGATTCCTCTGCTCCCCCATCAGCCCTGAATGCATGTTATTGCCAGTGCAGGTCTGCTTGTTGGTTTCCCCCAAAGGCAAAATTGCAGAGAAGCTAATACAGCTGAAATTTCGGGGCCCTCCCTTGCTCCTTCCAGGACCCTTTTGCTGATTTTATATTCTTTTTCCTAAAGAGGGCTTTTCAAATTGCTTAAGTTTGGGCCACATGAAACCGGGTCTACCTGTGGTCTTTCCCATCACTCTTCGAACTCCCAGAGTCAGGGTTGCGTGTCGGATTTGGGGTATTCCTAGGTCTAGAGCACAGGCGAGGCTCTCAATAGACAGGTGTTAAATGAAAGAATGAAAGGAAGAAAGGGTGTTTAGATAGTGCTTAGCAGACCTAGTGGTTTTCATTAAGAGCCTTCGGCACTGTCACCTGAGCAATCCGAATGGGCTGGTATTAAGTGCCTGTCACTACAGCATAATGCCACATGAGGTGGAATCCAGCCTGGAAGCTCAGGGACTTCGTTTATAGGATCGTGGGCATATCAACTGCCTCTCAATGGGATCTGATTTATTCAAATGTAACAAGGAGTTTCTGCTTTCTAGAATAACAATGGATATTGTATTACAGATAGGTACAGTACCTGGCACTGAGGACTTCTCAGGAAGTTTCTTTATATACTCACTCCCTAAGGAACATTTCATTTTTAATCCTTTTTATCTCCAGTGCTGACAGTTCCCCCAAGGCTACTTAGAGTCTTTCAGCCAGGTAGCTCCGAAACAACAAGGTTTGGGTGCAGGATCCAAGCTCACAAAGGAATTTAAGCTGGGCCCAGCACCCTAATGAGAATGACCCTGAGGGGTGCCTGTGTGGCTCAGTTAGTCAAGCGTCTGACTCTTGATTTTGGCTCAAGTCATGATCTCAGGGTTGTGAGACTGAGCCCCACACTGGGCTCTGTCCTGGGCGTGGGGCCTGCTGAAGACTCTCTCTCCCTCTCCCTCTGCTCTCCCACCCCCCTCTCTCTCCCTCTCCTAAAAGAAAGAAAGAAGAAGGAAGGAAGGAAGGAAGGAAGGAAGGAAGGAAGGAAGGAAGGAAGAAGAAAGAAAGAAAGAAGAAAGAAAGAAAGAAAGAAAGAAAGAAAGAAAGAAAGAAAGAAAGAAAGAAAGAAAGAAAAGGAAAAAAAAGAATGGCCCTGGGACCAGGTCTGGGGTATCCCCCTATACAATGCTTCTTCCTACAATAAGATAGGGGACTGCAGGACAAATCCAAGGAACTTGAATAAAAATATAAATAATAAGGAAAAAAATCATGTGGCTAACCAGCTTCCTTTTGCAGCCATGGTTAAGTTTTCCAGCCCCTTAACCCAACTGGAACTCTAATTTACGTATATCCCTCAGTGGCTGTAAAGTAGTCATTACTTCTCTCTGTCTCACAGAGAAGAAACTGAAACTGAGATGGCATTGAGCCACATGCCACGGTTGGCAAAGCGGCAAACCCAGAAATGCAGGCTGGGTCCATGCTCCTGCCACCTTACACACGGCCTCCTGCACGCTGTCCTTCAGTGCCAGATTGACACACACACTGCTCCGTTAGTTCAGGTTCCCACTCTGACTCCCTCATCTCGTGGAAACCAGAGTATGTGCCAATGCAAGAAATGACCTTGCCAACACAACATGTAGAGTGTCATTGTGGTTTTTCTCTAACAAAAATTGAGAAGTGGTAAATGTTTCTCACGTTTTTTCCTCTGGTGGCGTCCACACATTCTGTATTTGCATGTGCCAAAGCTTCAAAATTCAACAGCAAAGTGGGTGGGGCAGGCAGAAGGCAGAATGGAGTGGGGGGGGCGTTTTACAATTTATTACAATGCAAGTTCCTCTATTCATTTCTTAAAATAGTAATAGTAGTAATGGTAATAATAACAACAATATAATCATAATGATAGCTAACAACTATTCATTGAGAACTATATGCCAGGCATTAATTTTAACAACTTTTTTTTTAATCACCAAAACAACCCAGTGGAATAAGCATTGCCATTATCTCTAATTCCAAGACATGCTGTTTTTTTTTTAAATCACATTTTAACATCTTATATCCAAGATAAGGACTGTATCATACTATAATTGCTGGTGAGATTTTTTAAATCTCTTACCAGTACATAAAATATTGGGGTGCAGTTTACAGATGAAACAATGGAGATGGAGAAAAACTAAGTAATGTACCCAGGGTCCCACCGCTAGTAAGTAGCACGACCTGGCTTCAGACACAAGCGGTCTAGATCCAGTGCCCACCAATTTATTTGTTTTTTTGTTTTGCAGTCTCTGGCATCCTGCAAACATCTTCCCTAATAGCTATAGGGCTGTCCATCAGGAGCGGGGATCGTGCTTAAGGCACACTCTATAAAATAGGGTATATATGTTTTTCATTCATACCGATTTTAACTTGTACACATAACCATGATTCCATTTTGTCTGTTACAGAAAACTCTGAATTTAGAAACTTCCTTAATTAAAAGAGGCCAAATTAAACCTGGCTGGGTAAGCTAGGGGTGAAAGACAGGCAACAGAGATAGTTCCCAAGAGAAAATATACTTTTATGGTTGCTTCATACTTTTTTGGGCCTTAAGTTACTTTCACTTTCTGGCCTCAGTTTCTCCAACTGTAAAATGAGGGGCCTGCTTCCACTCCAAACCACTTCCAAACTTTTTGATGGCATCTTTAACATTGTAAACATTTGAGCAAACATCTGCGGTATATGTATCATTTTCATTTACAAAGAGTAAAATGTATGTGTGTGTGCATATACACTTCTCTGAGTTTTAACACAGGTATAGATTTGTATAACCATCACCCCAGTAAGAATATAGAACAGTGACATTACCTGCTCTGAATGCCCTTGTTTTACCGCTGGTAGTGAAATTGCCTCCCGTGCCTAAGCTCTGGCAACTAGTGATCAGGTCTTCATCTCTATAGTGTTGCCTTTTCTAGAATATCATGTAAACAGAACCATACAATATGTAACCTTCTGAGACTCGTTGCTTTTACTTAGCAGAATGTCTTTGAGCTTCATCCATGTTGTTGAGTGCATCAATAATTTGCTCCTTTTTCTCCCAGAGTAGTGATCCATTGAAAAGGTATACTATGTTTTACTTAGCCATTCACTCACTGAAGGGCATTTAGGGTGTTCCCAGTTTTTTTGGAGATTATGAATAAAGCTGCTATAAACGTTCGTGTATATTTTCGATTCTTAAGAGTAATTAATATAGAGTAAGTAAGTAATATAACATAGAGTAATTGAGAGTGGGATTGCTGGATTATATAGTAAATATATACTTAACTTTATAAGAAACTGCCATAGCTACCACCTGTCACCTACAACAACAACAACAACAACAACAACAACTTAAAAAGAAAAGAAAAAATTAACAAAACAAAACAAAACACTGCCAAACTGTTTTCTGAGTGTCCACTGGCAGGATCTGAGGGTTCCAGCTGTTCTGCATCCCCACTAGCATTTTGGCTGCATTTTAGTCATTCTAATAGGTGTACAGGGGTATTTCGTTGTGGTTTTAATTTGCACTTTCATAATGACTAATGATGTCGAGCATCTTTTCATGTGCTTATCAGCCATGCTATGTCTTCTTTGCTTAAGTGTTTTCAGCCCTTTTGCCTATTTTTTTAAACTGGGTTGCTCTCTTACTGTTGAGTTTTGAAGTTTATTTATGTATTTTGGATACAAGTCCTTTGTTGGATATGTGATTTGTTAATATTTGCTCCACATTTATCATTTTCTTAACAATTTTTTTTGCAGAAAAAAAGTTTCAATTTTGATGAAGTCCAATTCATATTTTTTTTTCTTTTATGGGTCAGTTTTTTATTTTTAAGAACTCTTTGCCCAACTCAAAAGTCACAGTCTTTTTCTCCTATAATTTTTAAATATAAAATTTACACTTTGGGTTTTACATGTAGATCTATGATCCATTTGAGGTTAATTTTTCTATAAAATACTCTGATGCATAGGTTGAAGTTCATTTTTTTTTGCATATAGACATCTAGTTGTTTCATTTGTTGAAAAGACTATCCCTTATCCACTGAATTGTCTTCCTACCTTTGTCAAAAATCAATTGATCATTAATTGTACACTTTAAAATGATTAAAACAGTATATTTTATAGATATGAATTTTATCTTAATAAAATTATCTCAAAAAATCAATTGATCATATTTATGATGATCTATTTCTGGACTCTTACTTTACTCCACAGCTGTATTCTATTTAGGTCTACACATTCACCAATACTGCATTATCTTAATCACTTATCTTTAGATTAAGTTTAAAACTGAATAGTGTGAGTCCTCAAACTCTGTTCTTTTCCAACATTATTTTGGTTGTTCTAGGTCTTTTGCCTTTTCACATACATTTTAGAATCAGCCTCCCTATATCTACAAAAAGTCCTGTTATGCATTAAGTCTCTAAAATCAGTTGAGCCCTACAGGGTTGCCAGATGATACACAGGACATCCAGTTAAGTTTAAATTTAAGATAAAAAACAAATGAATATTTAGCATTATAACATCCCAAATGCTGCATGGAATATAATTATACTAAAAATTATCCATTGTTTATCTAAAATTCAAATTCAATTTGAATTTGTTCTTTCCATTTGTTTCAAGGGTATTCATAGTTACTTATTGGAACATGAATAAAATGGTTCCTTAAAGTCTTTGATAATTCCAACATCTGCCATCATCTAGAGATTGGTGTGTATCAGTTGTCTTTTCCTTTGTTAGTTATGGAGCTATTCCTGATTTTTCATAAGTTGAGTAATTTTGAATTTGATCCAAAACATTTGAATTGACATTTTGAATATCATGTTATAAGATTCCGTGTCTCAGTTAAATCCCATGGAGAATATAAATTTTTTGTTTACTTGTCTGTTTTAATAGGCAATAAGCCTGTTAAGTTCAGGGTGCAAGTTCCAATTTGTCTTCTATGGGCTATGTTTCAATGTCTGTTCAACTTTCAAAGACTTCGCTGCGCTATTCAGATCTGTCCCCTTTTGTGCTCCTCAAACCAAAAAGAGGTTTTCCTTGGGACATGGCTGGTACAGTTTGGGGATTTGGTCTTTGTTTGAATCCAGACTGGGAGATACAGAAAGAAAAAAGAGAACTCATCTCCAGGTCGTTAGTACTTTTAGTTCTGCTTTCCTTCCCGCATATGTCTGCTATTATTTACTTTTCAGAGTCTTCAGATGGCTTCTCCAAGCATTCTGTCTAGTTTTTAAATTACTTACTCCATCTTTCCTGAACTGGAAGTACCGGCCTTTATACTTTTTTTTTTTCTTTGAGAGAGAGACAGTGTGAATGGGGGTGGGGAAAGGGGCAGAGGAAGAGGAAGAGAGAGAGAGAATCCCAAGCAGGCTCCATGCCCAGTGTGGAGCCTGATGCAGGGCTCAATCCCATGACCCTGAGATCATGACCTGAACCGAAACCAAGAGTCTGAGAATCTGATGCTTAACCAACTGAAATACCCAAGCACCCCTGTAGATTTACTTTTTAATGAATTTTAAACACGCATTATTTTATTATGTGAAATGTAAATAAATAATGAAATTTAAGAAGAGAAAAACTTTCACTTCCAACTAAGAATAACAAGGACAGGATTTATCTATCCCTCAAAACAATCATAAAAAGGACAATATATATGAAGCAATGATTTTTTTTTTTAAGATGCCTGATGTCAGGTAGTAATGAAGAGTAAGCCTTTTGAGATGGGAAACAAACAAAGCAAGTCCTATGACTGATAGCTTAATGCCATGAGAGAGTTTCCAGGCCATAGTTCAGTGAGGAAGAATCAAGATAGAGCCTGGTGCACTGCTGCACTGAGGAGATACAGCTGACAGTCTGGGAGACCACAGTGGCTAAAAGTTGTATGACATAGTCCTGGAGAGGTGAGATGTACTGGAGAGAGGATATGTAAAAAGGAACTCCTAAAGTTTTCACCCATGTACTGATTAGTATTACATATGTGTGGAAACTATCTGCCTGTGAAAGAACTACCTGAGACGAGTAGAAGGAACAGTGCTCAGTGCTGGAAATAGTGCCTCTTCCCATCATACAGAATGGGAAACCTCATTATTCACAGAGCATTGAGCGCTAAGAAAGATTTTGCCTTATTAGTGGGGAAAATTAGCCCTAGACTGAGCACTGCTCCAGTTCTGCCTAATAATTTTAAAAGAATACCCAAAAGGATCAAACTATTTACAACTAACTTAACTGTACCCCAGAACAAGGCTTAAAAATATTTAAGGGTAAATAAAAATATCCATTGTGCAACGAGTTAAAAATCATAATGTCTAAACATCCAATCAAAAACCACCAGGTATACAGGGTACTTGGCTGGCTTAGTCTGTTGAGAGCACAATTCCTGATCTTGGGGTCATGGGTTTAAGCCTCACATTGGTTGTGGAGCCTACTTAAGAAAAATTACCAGGTACGCAAAGAAGCAGGAAAATATGTCCCATAATGAGGAGAAAAGTAAATTGAAATAATTGAAACTGATGAAGAATGGGCCACAGATGTTAGAATTAGCAGACAAAAACATTAAGTTAGTATAACTGAATTCCCTATGTCCAAAAGGTTAAATAGAGATAGATAATATTAAAAAGACCCAAATCAAAGATCTACTGATATAAACTACAATATTTGAGAAGAAAAACCACATTTACATTAATGGCAAATTAGACATCACAGAAGAAAAAAACTGAGTGATTTTGAAGAACAGCAATAAAAATTATCCAAATGAAACACACAGTGAAAACCAATCTTTTTAATGAAAAGGTCATCACTGAGCTGTGGGACAACTTTAAACAGCTATATATATCTCTATATATATAGATATATATAGAGATATATATATATATACACACACACAATTACAGTCCTAGAAGAGGAAAGAGTGGGAGTGGGAGAGACAGAATAAATATTTGAATCCAACACTTTCATTTTTATAATTTTAAATGTAGGCAATTCGTTTAAAAAGTAAAAAATCTGCAAGCCAGACATTTCCAGTAGGCTACCAGTTTGAGGTCTCTGGCGTAATAGTACGAGTAAGGTAAGATACATCCCATGACAGTACAACCTCATAATGAGGCAATAGTTTTTCTCCAGTGCTCCACTGCCTGAACTTAAACTCTTATCAGTGCTGCTCAGGGGGTAGGATGCCCAGAGGCTACTTTGTACTTTGATGGAATTTGAGGTAGATTTGAAAGGTAAGAGTAATGACAAGAACAATCCAGACAGGACCTCACAAGGTGTAATTTGTATCAAAAGCAAATACAAGCAAATAAAAGCAAATATAGAGCTAGCAAAAGGGAGGTTCCTGGCTAACTCAAGTGCAGGAGCTGCTCCATGAAAATTGCCATTTTGACATTTCCTCTGGAAGGAAAAGGTTTACCCTTTACCGGCAGGTCACAGGTTCAAAATCAGGCTAAGTAAGATATGGCTAATCCCCCTATAGTCTCCAGGCTGATTTATTATTATTTTTTTCTAAGCTGATTTAAATGCAGATATCTTGGTCTTTCTTCCTCTAACTTCTTGCCAACCTGTTTTCAGACATATTTGAATAGTGAATCATTTTTCCAAAGAGACATCCTGATTTCTGAAGAGAGCTTTCTTTCCTGGTGCTTTGAAACCTCAGTAACTTAAAAATACCTAGTGGACATGCTGGGCTATTTGCCTTATGACAAGGTAGGTGTCTTTTGAAAGAACATTTTTAAAAGATCCAGTTGCTTGTCATTAAAAGGCCTTCTCCCACAGCCTCTGGCATTTCAGAAGTATCAGGATAGCACATGCAGAAATGCCAAATTTTTTTGCATCTTCCTTCCAGCCAAGTGCCCCCAACTAGGTATGTTCCATGTGGGGGAGCACTGTGAATGGTAGGGGTCAGCCCTACAGCTATGAGAAAGGGGTAGCACATGGGAGTGGTGGCTGCCTTCCAACAACCATTCAGCAACCCCTACTTCCTTGTTGAGATTGTTTTGTTTTGCTTTTGATGGGAGGTTACGGTTTCTCAGAGGCTGGGGCCTCCCCCACTTCCCCAGCCCCAGGAGTGGATTCCTGATCAGTCTAAGGGTCTAAGCCAACCTTGGGGAAATATAAAGCATCCCCGTTACCTGTGATTAGTTTAGGACTGAACATATAATACAAAGCTATACAGCGAGAAGTAAAAGCAGGGGAGCTTTCTGGGAAGAAAATGATGAAAAGAAAGAAACAGTTCCTTGGTAGTGCCTAAAATGCCACTATTAGTGATTGTTTTTCCTTTTAAATTAAGGATTGCCCTTTTCTTTTAGGTTAAAATATTTACAATGCAAATATGCCTGGAAGGAGTTATACCTGGGCTCATGTTGTCATGAATCAGTTGGTCAGCAATCTACAAGGATTTGGGTGGTTTAAGGAGGTTTCATGGTGGACCCCCAAAAGATAGGATTACCTCCTAATTTCTGGAATCTAATCCTTGGAGCTGTGACTGTTACCTTATTTAGAAAAAGGGTCATTGCAGATGTAATTAAGTTAAAGATCCTGGGATGAAGAGATCATTCTGGATTATCCAGGTGGGCTCTAAATTCAATGACAAATATCCTTATAAGAGTAAAGCAGAGGGAGACTGACATAGAGAAGAAGGTGATGTAAAGACAGAGGCAGAGATTGGAATGATGAGGCCATAAAAGCCGAGGAAGCCAAAAAATGAGGACAACCCCCAAAAGGTAGAAGAGGAAAGGAAGGATTCTCCCCTAGAGCCTCCAGAGGCAGTAAGGCCCTACTGACACCTTGATTTCAGACTTCTGGCCTCCAGAACTATGGAAGAATAAAATTTCTGGTGTTTTAAAACTCCTAGTTTATGGTATAGCCACAGGAAACTAAGAAAGTGGCATGGGCTTGCTGAATGATTAAATGAAGTAAACACCAAGAAAGGGAAGTCTTCAGGTCATAAAGAAGAGTTCACTGACTCTACAAAGGTCAGCTTTTCTTCAGAGTCCCAGCTTTGACCCTAAGTAGGCCAGTTAGCCTGTGCCTTGCTCCATACTCCAAGATACACTCATAATTTTAGTCACACATTTTATCTCAACTCTGACTCCTCACTTTGACCTTGTCTTTCAGATGCATGCCCTTCAACCCAGGAAGCCAGATGAAACAGTACGGTAGACTATTCAGTACAAGGTTCTCTCATCCTGGGGTACAACTCAGGGCCCAGTCTCTCCAAGAGCCTTCCAGTTTCTATAAGAAGAAGGACACGTTTGGTAGATTCACTCCCCCAGGTGACTCTGACCAGGTAACTGACATAGTTGAAGATTCTGGCAAAGAGCTAGGAATAAAAGTTTTGGGAAAAGGAACCAATGTTTGTTGTGCAAGTACTGTTGAGCCTGGCCCTGTGTTAGTTATTTACACACACGCTCTTATTCAATTTTCACAAGAACTGTATGTGGTAAGTAGTAGCAGTATTCATGTTTCATGTATGGGTAAATTGAGTCTCAGAGGGAACATAATGTGCCCATGATCACATAGCTTGTAAGTGATAGAAACAAGACTCACTGTGGCCTATTTGGCTCCCAAACCCATGTTTTCTACACAAGAAACTGCTGTCTCCCTGTGGAAGTGAGAAAAGGCTCAAGATTGACAGCGAAAGATGAATGAGAGAAGCATTAGATTCATGCTTCTCTATCATTCTATCACCACAGGCAGCAGGACATCTTCAGTGTCCCTGGAAAGGAGCAATCAACTCTCTGATGAAATGTGACTAGGCTAATTAAGGAAAAAATGCCACTTTGTGTATGAAATGACACAGACCTTTTATGTGGTTCACTGGAGACCTGAGGTTCTCAGTTACCCTGGAACCATGGATTACTCTGAAATGAAAAGATAAGAGTAGTGGTCTACCTCAGGCTTTGGGGCTTGTCTCAACCCTGGTCTGGTGACTAGTACTGGTGTGAGCCAAAAGTCTACCTGAAAAAGGAGGCAGTACTATTGATTTTTCCTCTTCTCCTTCCCCTGTGCTCCCAATCCACTTTCCCTGTCTGTAGAACACACGCCCCTTGAAGAGGTATACTCACTGTTTGAACTGTGCCATTAGCTTTCAGGTTGGTGCAACTAGGAACAGAGCCAGATGCCCCCTTTCCCTCCGATCCTTATGAATTTCCCAGGGAGCGCCAGCTAAGCTTTTAAGAGAAAAAGGTTAAGCTTACCACGGGAATACAGCTTTTAAAACCCCAACTTAAACCGCTGGTTATTATCACTGATTTCTCTCTTGCACCCCACAGTTGGGAGAAATCATACTTCCTTTTCACTGCTTCCTATCTTCCTTAGAAGATAATTGTACTGTTCCAGGAAAGGAAACTGTCCGACTGTCCTATTTTCAAATGAAGCAACCCCACACTTATTCCTTCCATAAATAAGCTTAATTCAGAAGAGGCAAGTGGAAGACTATCTCTGGAAAACTGTTCTGGGTGTATGCATTAAGACTAATCTTTCTTTCACTGCCTTGTTTGCTTTAATTAGCTTTGAAGTTTACCAAAAACTCTGCAGGTCACCACCCTGCAGGAGCTATTTACCTGTAGTTCAGCTTTGCTTGTGCATTTCTCTTAGGATATGGACTGGATCCAGGTTCTAAGTCCCTGCCTGACCAGTTAACCAAACTCCAAAGCTGTGCAATTTGGAGTGAATCACTAAATGACTCTGAACCTCAGTGTCCTCATCCACATAAAAGAGGCGAGTCATTGCTGCCACCTACTCACAGTGTTGATATCAAACAAGAGAGCGAAGATATGTGAAACCGCAATGAAAACACTAGAAGTCGATAGTGCAGATGTAAATAATACCATTGTGAAAATCTTTGCCCCACCAGGATGTTAGCTGTCACCACTGCTCAGCATTCAGCACTGGTCAGAGATCCTGAACTCCAACAACTTGTAGTCTGATATAAAGAGAACAACTCTTAAAATCCATTGACACTAACAGCTCAGCTGTGGTCCGCTCTAAGCTGCAACTGAGAATCCTAAAATAGGATACTATACCATGAGGGTGGGTGGTAGGAGAAGAGTAACTTTGGCTGTCCCTAAGAAGATATCCTTTGTTCCCACGTAGGAACATACACATTTCTGACAGTGCCATCGAGACTCAGCTGGGACCCTTCTGGTAACTTCCTTTAAAGGGCCCCTTTCTCATGTGGGTCAGTTATGACTGTTACCAAATGCTTCATAAGTGAGAATCCAAACCTATCTTTTCTTTTTTTTTCCTGTCGGAGTTACATAGAGAAGTTTTGCCTACTCCATAGGCTAGAAGATACTTGTGTGCTTTATATCTTTTTCAGATATTTTGTGGTTAGCCTATAAAAATGCAACTGATATTTGTATGTTGGTTTTATATCCTGCAACCTTATTGAATTTGTTGATTAGTTCTAACAGTTTTTTTGGTAAAGTCCTTAGGAGTTAATACATATAAGATAATAATATCTGAGAACAGAGACAATTTTACTTCTTCCTTTCCAATTTGAATGTTTTTTCTTTCTTTTTCTTTGCTTGCTGTTTGGGCTAGAATTTCCAGTACGATGCTGAACAGGAGTGGTGGGAGCAGACACCCTTGTCTCGTTCCTCACCTTAGAGGAAAGGCTTTCAACCTTTCACCATTGAGTATGTTAGGTGTGGGGTTATCATACATGGCCTTTATTATATTGGGGTACATTCCTTCTTTACCCAATTTGAGAGTTTTTATCATAAAAGGAGTTTGAATCTTGTCAAATGTTTATTCTGCATCTATTGAGATGATCATATGATCTTTATCTTTCATTCTATTACTGTGGTGTATCACAATTATTGATTTGCATATTTTGAACTATTCTTGCATCCCAGGGATAAATCCCATTTGATTATGATTTATGATCCTTTTAATGAGCTACTGAACTTGTTTTGCTAATATTTTTTTGTGAATTCTTGCATCTATATTCATCAGGGATATTGGCCTGTAGTTTTCTTTTCTTGTAGTGTTCTTAGCTGGCTTTGGTATCAGGGTAATTCTGGCCATGTAAAATGAGTTTGGAAGTATTCCCTCCTCTTTCGTTGTTTGGAAGAATTTGCAAAAGATTGGTATTAATTCTTTAAATGTTTGGTAGAATTCACTAGGGGAACCATCTGGTTCTGGGCTTTTCTTTGTTGGGAGGTTTTTGATTACTCATTCAGTTTCCTTACTCATTATTGGTCTATTCTGATTTTGTTTCCTCTTGATTCAGTCTTGGTAGGTTGTATGCTTCTATGAATTCATTCTTTTCTTCTAGGTTGTCCAACTTGTTAGTTTATAATTATTTATAATAGTTTCTCTGATCCTATTTCTTTGGTATCAGTTATAACGTCTTTTCTTTCATTTCTGATTTTATTTGAATCTTCTTTTTCTTAGTCTAGCTAAAGGTTTGTCAGTTTTGTTTATCTTTTTTAAAAAATCAGCTTAGTTTCATTGAATTTCCTTAAAACAGCTATTCTGAATTCTGTATTCATCGGGTAAATTACAGATCTTCATGTTGTTGAGGTCAGTTACTAGATTATTGTGACTCTTTGGTGGTGTCATGTTTCCTTGATTTTTCATGTTTCTTGAAGTTTTCCATTTTGTCTTTGCATTTGAAGTAGCAATTACCTTCTCCAGTCTTTACTAACCAATGCATGCAAACTCATATATATATATATATATATCTATATATATATATATATAGATATATATATATTCCCCCCCCCTTCAAAGGTATGCTGGAACCTCTCTGCTGGACAGCTGGACTTCCACAAAAACTATCTCATCCATGAGTGATTATCTGAGACAATGCTTTCCAGGGCTCCGAGACTATGGTCAAGAAGGGTTGGAGCTGGTTCACAGGCCACCGTATCCACAGCTGGGACTGAGGTTTGTATGTCCATTACCTGACACACATGTGGCCAATACTCTTCCCAGACTCCTTAGCCTATGGTGTTGGATTGCACAGTTCCCAAAAAGGCACTTTTGTCCAAGGATGGATGCCAAATTGTTGTTGTTGAGGGATGGGACATGACGAGGGATGTTTTATTAGCCATGATGCTGATGTCATCCAACTGGAAGATATTTGCAACCAGAAGCCAGGTCCTCATCGGACTTTCCTATTTCAGATGAAAAGCACCTCAGTGCAATCTACACGTGATAGGGCTTCACACCTTAGTGCCCTCCTGATTGTCTTTCTTGGCTCACACTTAGGTTTGTTCAGTGTCCCTTAAAGCGTATGTCTTAGTCATCTATTGCCATGAAGGAAATTACCTTAAAACTTAGTTGCTTAAAGCTACAAGTGTATATCATCTTACACCATTTCTGAGTGTACAAATCAGTGATTTTTCACATAGTCAAAAAATTGTGCAACTATTGTTACTATCACTATTGTGTAATTACAGAAAATTTTCATCATTACAAAAAGAAAGAGAAATCCAGGAATGGCTTACTTAGGTGGGTGGTTCTGGCTCTGGATCTCTCATAAAGTCCTAAAAAGAATCAATCATTTGAAGGCTTGACTGGACCAAGAGGATCTGCTTCTAAGAAGGCTCATTCAAGTTCTTTCTGGTTTCTGGGAGGAGGCTTCAGTTCTTGAAGGCTGGAGTGCCTCACCACGTGGGCCTCTCCACAGGGCTGCTTAGGTGTTGTCAAAACATAGCAGCTTGCTTCCCTCAGATACACTGATCCAAGAAAGAGTACAAGAGGGAAGCTATAATATGCTTTATGTCCTAATATAAAAATGACATACTATTACTTCCTTCTTTTTTTTTTAAATTTTTTTATTATGTTAATCACCATACAGTACATCCCCAGATTCCGATGTAAAGTTTGATGCTTCATTAGTTGCGTATAACACCCAGTGCACCATGCAATACGTGCCCTCCTTACTACCCATCACCAGTCTATCCCATTCCCCCACCCCCTCCCCTCTGAAGTCTTCAGTTTGTTTCTCATAGTCCATAGTCTCTCATGTTTCATTCCCCCTTCTGATTACCCCCCTTTTCTTTATCCCTTTCTTCCCCTACCGATCATCCTAGTTCTTATGTTCCATAGATGAGAGAAATCATATGATAATTGTCTTTCTCTGCTTGACTTATTTCACTTAGCATTATCTCCTCCAGTGCCGTCCATGTTGCAGCAAATGTTGAGAATTCGTTCTTTCTGATAGCTGAGTAATATTCCATTGTATATATGGACCACAGCTTCTTAATCCAGTCATCTGTTGAAGGGCATCTCGGCTCCTTCCATGATTTGGCTATTGTGGACAATGCAGCTATGAACATTGGGGTGCATATGGCCCTTCTCTTTACTACGTCTGTATCTTTGGGGTAAACACCCAGTAGTGCAATGGCTGGGTCATAGGGTAGTTCAATTTTTAACTTTTTAAGGGACCTCCACACTGTTTTCCAGAGTGGCTGTACCAACTTGCATTCCCACCAACAATGTAGGAGGGATCCCCTTTCTCCACATCCTCTCCAACAATTGTTGTTTCTTGCCTTGTCTATCTTTGCCATTCTAACTGGCGTAAGGTGGTATCTCAGTGTGGTTTTGATTTGAATTTCCCTGATGGCTAATGATTTTGAACATTTTTTCATGTGTCTGTTAGCCATTTGTATGTCTTCATTGGAAAAGTGTCTGTTCATATCTTCTGCCCATTTTATGATTTGTTTATTTGTTTCTCGTGTATTGAGTTTGAGAAGTTCTTTGTAGATCTTGGATACCAGTCCTTTATCTGTGGTGTCCTTTGCAAATATATTCTCCCATTCCGTGGGCTGTCTCTTAGTTTTTTTGACTGTTTCCTTGGCTGTGCAGAAGCTCTTTATCCTGATAAAGTCCCATAAGTTCATTTTATCTTTTATTTCTCTTGCCTTTGGCGATGTGTCGTGAAAAAGGTTGCTCTGGCCGATGTCATAGAAGTTGTTGCCTATGTTCTCCTCTAGAATTTTGATGGATTCCTGTCTCACATTGAGGTCTTTCATCCATTTGGAGTTTATTTTTGTGTATGGTGTGAGAGAGTGGTCAAGTTTCATTCTTTTGCATGTAGCTGTCCAATTTTCCCAGCACCATTTATTGAAGAGACTGTCTTTTTTCCACCGGATGTTTTTTCCTGCTTTATCAAAGATTAGTTGCCCAAAGAGCCGAGGGTCCATTTCTGGGTTCTCTATTCTGTTCCATTGGTCCATGTGTCTGTTTTTGTGCCAGTACCATGCTGTCTTTGTGATCACAGCTTTGTAGTACAGCTCGAAATCCGGCATTACTTCCTTCTTATTCTATAGAAACTGGTTACTAAGCACAAACCACACTCAAGGAGGGAAATTTGGCTTCACCTTTGAAGGCAACACCATTAAAGAGTTTGTGGACATAATTTAAAACCATCAGTGTGTTTTTCAAAGCTGGTCACTCACGATGGCCAAGATTAAGTACAATCAGTGCAGTTTGCTGTCAGGCTATCATATCCCTTGATCTGGACCTTTCATCTTTTTTTTTTCTTTAAAGATTTTATTTTTAAGTAATCTCTACACCCAACGTGGGGCTTGAACTTCCAACCCGGAGATCAAGAGTCATATGCTACTCCAACTGAGCCAGCAAGGTGCCCCTGGACTTTTCATCTTTTCTTAATGCAAGTAGAGGGTGTAGTGGTCAGGTACACAGGCCCTGAGTCAGCTAAACTGGGTTCCAAGTCTGACTCTCCCTTTCCTAGCATAGTGCCCTTGGGCAAATTACTTAACTTCAGGTTCCTTTTCTATAAAATGAAGATAACAGCCACTTACAAAGTTTTTCTGATGATCCTGGGAATGCTTGATTCAATTCTCAATGTCCCCAATAAGTGCTGATGAAACCCAAATGGCATACTTTCTTGAGCAGCCATTTCAGTCTGTTGATTTATTATGAGTTCATAGCCAATTCAAAATCTGTTTTCTTTTTTTTTTTAAGATTTTTTTTTTTATTTATTCGACAGAGATAGAGACAGCCAGCGAGAGAGGGAACAGAAGCAGGGGGAGTGGGAGAGGAAGAAGGAGGCTCATAGCGGAAGAGCCTGATGTGGGGCTCGATCCCATAACGCCGGGATCACGCCCTGAGCCGAAGGCAGACGCCTAACCGCTGTGCCACCCAGGCGCCCCCAAAATCTGTTTTCTTTTCACCATATAAAACTATGAAGTCTGGTCTCTGGCACTGAATTTCTGTAAATGCTTTTTAAATTAATTTTTTAAAAGATTGTATGTATTTATCTGAGAGAGAGTACATGTGGGAGAAGGGGCAGGGGGAGAGGGAGAAGCAGATTCCCTGTTGAGCAAGGAGCCTGATGCAGGGCTTGATCCCAGCACCCCAAGATCAGGACCCAAGCCTAAGTCAGACGCTTAATCAACTGAGCCACCCAGGTGCCCCTAAAATTAATTTTTTAGAATAAGATATAATTCACATGCTGTAAAATTCATCATTTTAAAGTGTGTAATTCAGTGATATTTAGTTTATTCACAAGATCGTATAACTTGTCACCACTACCTAATTCCAGAACATTTTCATCATTGCCCAAAGAAATTCTATACCCATTAACAGTCATTCCCCATTGCCGCCATTCCAACACCCTGCCAACCAACAACCTACTTTCTGTCTGTATTAACTTGCCTATTGTGGACATTTCATGTAAGTGGAACCATACAATATGTGGCCTTTTGTGTCTGTCTTCTTTCATCTAGGATTATGTTTTCAAGGTTCAGCCATATTGTAGTATATATCAGTACTTCATTCCTTTTAAAAGTGGAAAAATATTCCATTGTGTGAATATGCTACATTTTACCTATCCTTTCATCAACTGATGGTCAATTGTGTCATTTCCACTTTCTGGCTATTACAAATAGTGCTGCTATGAACATTCGTGTGTAAGTTTTTATATGAACACATCTTCCATTTCTCATGGATATATATCTACGGTGGAATTGCTAGGTCCTATGGCAACTCTATGTTTAATTTTTTGAGGAACCTCCAAACTGTTAGAAATAGAGGAGTTCAAGGACAATTTTATTAAATTTCCTTTTACTGATCTCAGAGATTTTTTTTCAAGTAGTATGAGATGATTTTGTATCCTGTTTCTCCCAATCTTATGATTTGATTTATCAATCAACACAGGGTGTAGAAATGCCAGTCTGACTGGAACTATGGGGAAATCTAATACACATTTCTTCATCACTTCCACAAAGATTTCATGACAGACATCAGACATTTTGCTTACATCAACAAACTCCAAATCTTCCAAATTCTCCGGATTATAGTTAAAATATATATTTTATCTAATACAGTTACAACCAGGTTATAAAATATAATTCACTAGAAGAAACTTAGCAGTTAATAAATGTAATCTCCTTAGAGAAAGAAAAATAAGATGAACTGACATGCCCAAGGTCACTAGGTAGTATCAGAGAGAGGATCTGAATTCAATTTCAATTCCAATTTTTACCCAATTATGCTTGTTGTTCATTTTTTTCTTCTTTCTTTTTCTTTCTTTCTTTCTTTCTTTCTTTCTTTTTCTTTCTTTCTTTCTTTCTTTCTTTCTTTCTTTCTTTCTTTCTTTTTTTTTTTTAGAAGGGGAATCTCTTTTGAGTGTAGTTGACACACAATGCATACTTGTTGTTCTTCATAGGTCACTCAGAGCACAGGTGAAGGGAATAGTCACTTGACTGTTGACAGGATGCAGTCATTTAGTTTGCTGGCAAAACAAGCGTCTCTTTAGTTCTTTCCCCCACACCATAGCCACAACCTGGCTGTGACATAAGATTTCTAGCAAACCTATTCTGGGGCCTTTTAATTACCTCCTTTTTCTTTAAATTTTAAAAATAGTATGACATTTTTATTTTTAAATGCAAATAAACCATCTTTTTAATAATGTATTTTAAAACTTTTTGTGAATGACTTTGCCAGTCTGTATTTCCTATAATCTACATTTTTCACTTGTGCAAAAACCTTTAGTCATCTCTTCTTTCCTTCATATTTTATAGTGATTCTCAAAAATGATTTTGTCACATCCATGTGTTTTAGTGCTGTGGTTTGTATTTGTGCACACTCAGAGACTTTAACTTCTATAAACTGACTACATATCATCTTAGTATTTTCTTTCTTTTATGGCAAACTTGAGTCTTTCTTCATGATACTTGTTCTACACTTTCCAATTTGAAGATCTTTATCCTTGAAGAAACAAAATTAGGGTTATTGGTTTTTTTCTCCAGTCCTCTGCTGTTTTTTCATGATCTTTTCTAAAGAGTGTCCTATTCCTTCCTTTTTTACTTTCTGACTTCGGACGTACTGGTTAAACACCACTTTTCATAGTGCTCCCACATAAAAAAGGAGAAAGAAACGCCTTAGATACAAAATAAGCTCCAAGAGGTACTGTTAAGTGAAGCAAGCACAGTACAGAATCAAAAACATAGGCTACTATCTTTTGTGTTAAATTAAAAAAAAAGAAAGAAAATAGACCATATTTTATTGGTTATAAAATGCACAGATTTTCACATTTTAGATGTCTCTGAAGTTAGAATTCATTGTACAATTGACAACAAGACATGGTTTAACTGGCAGGGCTTTAAAAAAATTCTTTTGTAGTATTTTAATAATGTACTATATTTGTAGTATATATAATAAAAAGCATATATAGTGCATATAAACAGAATAATTCCATCTTGTATGCAATCAATGGTATCCTAGATTTGATAAAGAATACATTTGATTGCATATGCAAAGAATTTTTCTAGGAGGATTTGCAAGAAACTGGTAACATAGGTGGCTCATAGAGATGGGTACTAAGTGGCTGGGGAACAGAGATAATAATTTCTATCACATTCCTTTTTGTATATTTTGCATTTTGAATCATGTTAACAAATAAAATGTTTGAATAATAAATTCAGATTTTAAAAATTGCAACTGGACATGAGTCTTCTTGACACCACTACTTTGTTCAGACTTGTATATAGCTTTGTGTTTGTTCCTAGTAATGGCCAATGAGCACTGTGAAGGAAGAGCAATGCCACTGCACACACCACTCCTCATCCAGAGTCCAGCATGGTGCCCAGCCAGCCATTAACTCCAGCTGACATCATCCCTTTAGCCCAGGATTTTTGTCACTTGTAAATCATCAACCAGATATTTGTTGGTTAAAATTAAGTTCAATACAGCTGTTCCCCTCATCGCTTCCTTGTTATTTCCACTGATAAATCTGTTCCATGAAGCAAGGTGTAAATACATCAGATGCTCTGTTTTTGTTAAATTCTGACTTCCAGCAGAACCATCTAGCAGCATCTAGATGAATGAGGAGAGAAACATCTTGAAAAGAGAAGAAAAACAGTTTAATTGGCACCAGTGCACTTGGCAACAACTGGGTTACCATGATAGCTCATACATGGTGTTTGCTAAATAAACCAGGAAGCAACTGCAATGAATGACTCTAAGATGTTGGCAGTTATGCATGCCATTAAAACAGCATGGCTGATTCACTACTGTTGTTGATGATATTTAGAAATGCAAAGATCCACTTCCCAGACCACTCTGAATGTTTTATACACACAAAACATAGTATTAAATCTCAAGTAGGCAAAATCAATCCCAGCAATCCTGGGTGGCAAACAATAACTGATAACCAGTGCAGAGTTGAGATATTAGGCCTATTTTGAAAAGAACTCAGAAAGTTTAACATAGAAGTACAATTTTTAGGGTCGGAGCTTTCAAGCTTGATGGAGATGGAATCAAAGCCAGTGCTGGTTGGATGTGGGTAAGAGCAGGATTCAGGGTGATTACCATCAATTCCTGTTGGCATTTGTGGTTCCTTGGTATAGGCAGGCTGGTGCAGGGTGAATCAAGCTTAAAGGCCCAGCAGTGAAATGAATAATTTTCAGTGGTTTGTGTTTTAGGATACAGATACAACACTTCCTAGAATTAGGACAGACCTAGTTTTATATAAATTTACTTTTTAATAAGATTGTTTAATGTGCAATCAACATAAAACATTTCCATGCGATGAAAACTTTAAAGATCTTACTCTCTTAGTAACTTTCAAATATACGATATAATATTGTTAATTAAACTCAGTATGTTGTGCATTACAACCCTAGAACTTATTTATCTTGTAACTGGAAGTTTTTACTATATAATGAAATAGTCTGCATACATCTTTTTTTTTTCCCCGGACATTATTTTCAATATATCTTTGAACATGTACTCTTACTTATTCAGACTCTGTCTCTCTGGACTCCAGTTCATCCAGTATATTTACCAGATTATTTAAAAATTTACAGCACTAAAATAATATTTTGGGGAAATTTGTTATGCAACAATGGATAACTAATATATATGGGTTTAGCTGAAGTAGGTATATAATTTTTATGCAACTATGTATTTTTTTTAAAGATTTTTATTTATTTATTTGACAGAGATAGAGACAGGCAGCGAGAGAGGGAACACAAGCAGGGGAAGTGGGAGAGGAAGAAGCAGGCTCCTAGCGGAGGATCCTGATGTGGGGCTCGATCCCATAACGCCGGGATCACGCCCTGAGCCGAAGGCAGACGCTTAACCGCTGTGCCACCCAGGCGCCCCTATAACTATGTATTTTTTAGTTCTTGAGGTTTGTGATACATATATTTAATTGTGTTCTGTAATTTTGGGTGAAGTAAGCTTTCTAAGCTTCAGTTTCATCTTAAAATGGGGATAACTATAACACCTGTTTGCCTCAAAGGGTTACTTTTTAAAACGAACAAAAAAATTATATATTTAGCAGAGTATCTTACAAATATCAAGTAATCTGTAAGTGTAAGCTATTTTCAATTAATAATCTATAACACAGTAGTCAGTGTGGCTAGTAGGAACTGTGAATATCTAGTTTACCTTTTGGAAGGGCAAGTTTAAGGTTAAGTATCATAAAACACTACACTTAGAAACCATACTGCTACAGCTCAGTCCTCTAACTTTCGTAAATCAAGTGCCCAGTAAGAATCAGGCCAATCTTTCTATAATGCATTGAACAACCCATCAGAATCACCTGGTGTCATCATACACATGTAGATACCACCTTAAACTCATTAAATTGGGATTTTGGAGGCTAGGGACCAGACCTCAGCATTTAAAAGGAGCTCTACTGTTGATTCTTATGTGCATTAAAATTTGGGAAACACTAGCTAGTAGTTTCTAGAAACAGGCCTGAAGTTATAGGAATTATAGACCTAGTTCTCCTAACTGACAAAAGTTCACGGCAGAAAGTTATCAAAGGCCCTTATATATGCAATACCTACTTATGCTAAGAAGTTTCTTGGTAAACTGTTTAGATTTTCTTATATTCAGATCATGGTTCAGTCTAAACAAAATACCCAGTTATGCTGTACGAACATTATGGCTTAGCTAACTTCCAACATTGTTTGCAAAAGCTTGTGGGTACCACCTTCTCAATTTTAAACCATTCTTTTAGGGTGATCATCTTTCACCATGAAATTAGGTCATTTTTCTACAAAGAATGTTTTCTGTCTGTGGTGATGTTGGTTTCAGAAAAATTCATGTATGTAAAAATGTTGGTGGTTTTGATACCATCTGGTAGCTAGCCTCTTGAAGAACACTTGGCTGTGGCAGAGTTTTCTTTGTGGTCAGAGAAGAAATCATTTTTCTGTGTGCTATTATGCTGGCAACTGCCTATGATAACTTAAAACTCTTAAAGCCAAGTGTCATACTTGATAAAGGATTAGTATGCACGGTATATAAAGAACTCTCATGATTCACAAATCAAAAAATCCAATTAAAAATTGTCAAAATACTTTAACAGACACTTCACCAAAGATATATGGGTGGCAAATAAACATATTACTAATAAACATCACTAGTCATTAAGAAAATGCAAATTAAAACTCTAATGAGATACTCCTACACACCTATTAAAGGGTAGAAAGAAACAAACAAACTTGACTATATCAAGTCCTAGCAAGGGTGTGGAGCAATTGTAACTCTCATGCATTACTGGCGGGAATGCACAATGGTACAGCTACTTTGGAAGACAATTTAGTATTCTTATAAAACTAAACACTCACTTACTATATGACCCAACAACCCTGTTCCTAGGTTATTTATCTACCCAAGATAAATGAAAATATATGCTCACACAAAAAAATTTGTACATGAATGCTCATAGCAGCATTATTAATGATAGCCAAAAAGTGGAAATAAGTATATGTCCATCAACTATTGAATGGATAAACAAACTGCAGTACATTCACAATAGACTGCTAAGGCAATAAAAAAAAAAAAAACCTAGTGATACATTCAATAACATGGATTAATCTCAAATGCATTATCCTAGGTGAAAGAAACCAGACTCAAATGGTTATTTACTGTATGATTCAATTTATATGACAATCTGGAAAAGGTAAAATTATTGAGACAGAAAACAGATGAGTGGTTGCAGGGCATGGAGGGGGGAGACTGACTACAAAGGGGCATTTTTTTTTTAGGTGATGGAAATGTTTTATATCTTGATTGTGGTGGTGGTTATATGACTGTATGTGTTTGTCAGAATAAAATAGTTGAGTTTTACTCTATGTAAATTACACTCAAAAACCTGATTTAAAAAAAAAAAGGGCAAACTTGGACATAAAATGATCTGACACACAATGCTTTTCTGAATTTGAGTTCCAGTTAGTGTGTGAAACTTCCAGTATTAGAACTCTGTAGGCGTTCTGGATGAGTGTTTCTAGCAAGCACTTTGCAGGATAGTTGCAGCATATTAAGCTGTAAGATAAACCAAAGGTGTTAGAAACAAAACCTAGTTCTGATGTACAGTCTCCAGACATGGCTCCCTATGATGAGGAACAAAATAAATTTGACCCCACTATGCTGCCTTTCATCCCTTCCCTGCAACCCAATCAGCCATGCCATCATTAGGATCCTAATGAACCCTGTGGGGCTTCTATGCTTAGATCTCAGGTTGTTTAATGGATATTTTGGGTCTTTGAGGGGGTCCCTGGACACTTCTTGAGAATGAGAAACTCATCATGAGAAAATTGTGCAATATATTTGCTCATGAATCAACGGATTGAACTTTTTAGCCACTGAATTTGCCAGGCAGGTGATGAGTGGAACAGAGGACCATGCAATAAAGTATTTCATCTATTATTCAGTTATTTTTTTATCTTAATCTTTTCTTTTTTTTTTTTAAAGATTTTATTTATTTGTGTGCATGTGTGCGTGTGCATGTGTGTGAGAGAGCACGAGTGAGCACATGCACAAGCAAGGGGAGCGGCAGGCAGAGAAGCAGGCTCCTTGTCCAGCAAGGAGCGTGATGTGGAACTTGATCCCAGGACCGTGGGATCATGACCTGAGCTGAAGGCAGACGCTTAACCAACTGAGCCACCCAGGCGTCCTTTAATCTTGCTTTTAATTGCATTCATTACAAAATATCTTGAGGATTTGTTAAAAAAAAAACTGGGGGACAAAAAAAAACTGGGACAAAACACTGGAAATTTCAGTTTTCAGCTAAAGCAAACTTATATTCTAGTTCAACTTGTTGGTCCCATAATTTCACTTCATGTAGGATAAGTCAAATGTATCTAATCCCTTTGAATGATGCCTGGATATCTATTTCCTAGAAAAATCTACAATTAATTTTCTCAGGCTTAACTGATGGTTCCTCAAGATCCTTTCAATATTTTATCAAAACTCAGGATTTTAATCCCTTGAATCTTTTTTTTTTCTTTTACACAAAAGATTGACATACTTACTCTGGGCTAGAACAATGTCCTCAGCACTAGACTAGCACTTTGGAATTATGCTGCTGCTCCCAGTCAGACTGAAAAAGTAATAGGAAAGGCCAAGTTTGGGAACTCAACTACCAGCCTGGTCTAGCTCACCTAACACAGTTTCTCATTTGGAAAACAGAGGCAGTCCCCTCTCTGTTTACCAATCTCTTATGTTTTGCATGAAATCTCTTAAGTTTCTCAGTGAACTATTGAGAGAAGCTCTTTGAAGACAATGAGTTTCAGTGTTAGGAATGAGAGCTTCTAAGAACGGGAAAGCGGATGGGCAAGGCTAATATACAAATTCAAGAACTAGGGCTTAGTTTCAGTTTATGCATTCTCTAGTCTGAAACAGACTCATCTACCTTTGCTAGGTGATTGACTCTCAGGGACAAAAATTTGAGTTTCCAAAAGTACACTTGAGTTTTTAAAAGGTAACCCAGCTTGGCAGCTTTAGATTACTTTCATAGTATGAGGAAGGATTTTTTAATTTATTTTTTACTCCAGGCACTTTCTTCCAGCCACAAGTTAGTCTGTAATTTCATTAAGTACCTATTGTTTGTCAAGATTATTAGGCACTGTGTGGGTGGAGGGAGAAGTTGGAGAAGGGGAGACCAAAATGACTAAGACTTAGTTCTAAGACTTAGATCCAAGTACCTTACAATTTAGGGGTGCAAAATATAGTGCATCTATATTTAGAATTTTTGCTCCCAAGGAACTTTGATTAGTTTGAAGTCAAGGCGGAGAAGGGCTTTGTTATGTCCTAGGTAGTAGATAGTACTTTATTTAGAGATTTAACAGTTCCTGAGCATCTCAAAGATTCCATCTTGCACTGGCCAACACAGTGGAGAAAGGAAAGATCTTTGCTTTGAGTTGGTGGTATATTGGATGTCTTTAAGAGTACTGGGTTTAGGGGCATCTGGGTGGCTCAGTCCGTTAAGCAACTGCCTTCAGCTCAGGTCATGATCCCAAAGTCCCGGCCCTGCCTCCTTGGGCTCCCTGTTCAGCTGGGAGCCTGCTTCTCCCTCACCCTCTCCCCGCTACTCCTCCTGCTTGTGTTCTCTCTCTGTCAAATAAATAAAATCTTAAAAAAAAAAAAAGAGTACTGGGTTTAGGGGCACCTGGGTGGCTCAGTCAGGTGAACAATGGACTCTTGGTTTTGGCTCAGTTCATGACCATGCAGTCCTGGGATTGAGCCCCACATCGGGTTCCGAGTTCAGCAGGGAGTTGGCTAGAGGATTCTTTCTTCCCCTTTCTCTCTGTCCCTCCCCTGTCTTTCCTTCTCTCTCTCTCAAATAAATAAATAAATCTTAAAAAAAAAGAGAGTACTAGGTTTAAATCCAGATCTGCAATTTAATAGCTGATGTGACTTTGGATGGTCCTCTCATTTATAAAAAGAGGTAACAGCAACATCTCATTGAGCTAATATGTGACTTAAATACACATACATGTAAAAGCATTAACTTAGTGCTTGACACAAAGTAGATGATCCACGAATAGAAGCCATTACCATTATTACAGTGTCCCTGGGGAGACAGAACCCAGAGGGAAAGGGCTTGAAAACACAGACAATAACATGCAAGTGATACCATACCAATGAATACCATATGAATAGCTGCATGGTTTGCAGCAGTAAAATAACCTGCAAGCAAATCAAAACATGTTTCATTACTCCCAAACCCTATTGCATAAGTCTCAGGTGAGAGTCCAGATTATTCCAGGCTAAAGCCATGAATTTTTTGAAATTCAGCACTTAAGATCCAAAAGTAAACAAAAGATTAGGCAAGGTCCTAGAGAGAAAAGGCAGTTTTTGTGGTGGGGCCTGGTTTATACTTAGTGATTATAAATTTCCTTTGACAGCTTTTAGTGGGAGTGACTGTCTTGCAAAATTCCAACACAGCAATGTTTTCTGGACAGTCTTACTTGTCTTTGGATAGGTCGCCACCTGCATTAATTTTAGAGGACTCCACCCCAGCTTTTATTTTTCCCAGATGTCTGACGTCTAAAAGCTTACACATTATTTACTTTTGCTTAGTACTCCTTTTTCTTCCCCAGTTGAAAGGCAAATATCCCTGATAGAGGAGTCAAGATCCAACATTATGCTGCTTAATCCTTATTTTCTCCCTCACTTTTTACTGTGGCTACTTTGATATACAACCTAACCCTGATTCTAGACTGTCTTGTATGGATCTCTGCCTCTTGTGACTAAATGTAGTCTCCAGTCTTGTTTGTAAATTCCTCCAGGGCAGAAATTATGTCAAAAGATTTTGTAAAATATTGTTTTACCTTAACCTTTAAACCTACCTTAAACCTGTATAGCACAATTCAACATCAAAAGTAGATGAATAGTAAAGAGTAAATTATTATTGTTGATTATTATGACCTGGTTTCCCTTTCCATAATCCTGAATTGTAATGTGTTCTCTAGTATTTTCAGAACTAGAAATTATGGAGGGGCGCCTGGGTGGCACAGCGGTTAAGCGTCTGCCTTCGGCTCAGGGCGTGATCCCAGCATTATGGGATCGAGCCCCACATCAGGCTCTTCTGCTGTGAGCCTGCTTCTTCCTCTCCCACTCCCCCTGCTTGTGTTCCCTCTCTCGCTGGCTGTCTCTATCTCTGTCGAATAAATAAATAAAATCTTAAAAAAAAAAAAAAGAAATTATGGAGCAGACTGTGATTAGAGCAGACAGTTCCGAACCTTCTGGAACCATTTCAAAAGGCAACATAAGACTACAAATTAAGAAGGGGGGAGAACCTCTGAACAATTTCAGAAACTGATCCTTACTCACCAAGAAGCTTAGATAAAGCTGAACAGACTTGTTCGGAAAGAGTCTTCTTCTCTTCCTGTCTCAAACATTATCCAGTAAAATTTATGTTCACTTTGGGTGAATCTGTAGCAAGGCCCACTCATAGACATTTCAATATCTTGCTTGGTCTTCAGTATTCAAAAGATATGGAAATAAGTCATTAGCATGGAAAGCTGCCCTACTGAATCTTCTAAAAAAATTCCGTTTGTTTTTTCTTTATATATTTAAAAAAAATTTTTTTAAGTAAACTTTACGACTAATATGGGGCTCACATTTACAACCCCAAGATCAAGAGTCACATGCTCTACTGACTGAGCCAGCCAGGCCTCCCAAATCCATAGGGTTTTGATCTGCTAAATTTGAATCTAGACTACCAACAGACTTATTTCCCTAATTTTTCAGTCTAATTTTTTTGTCTGTTTTTGTGAGTTTAGGGTTTGGTGTGTCTGGCAAAAAACACATCACCAAAAAACAAGTCATTTTTCATTTGTACTGAATACTGATTTTTGAGAAAATATATTCAAGGAAAAGGGAAAGAAGAATTGCTGCGGAGGCCTTTATAGCTTTTAACTTGGGTTACTGAAAAAAAAAGTGGAGCTTAGGGAGTGCAAGTGGGGTTAAGATACTTCTGAGTCATCAAACTAAAAAGCAGGAGCTACTTTTGTGTTTTGTGGGAAGGGGAATGGAAATGCTGGATTAGGAGCAAGGCTCACCTAGGACACCAGGTTATTAGGACTCAAGTCACAGCACTTTCCAAAAATCTGAAAATGAAATGGGGCAGGGTTTTCTCATTCTTGCTCCAGGTGAGGTATCTGGGAGCTGTGTTTACCTTGAGTAAATTAATTCTGTGAGTATTTACTCCTAATATGTAATGGGTACCTTATAAGGTATGGGGTAAGATGTAAGGGAGGGGGCGAAAACAATTTCAAAGACATAAAGGGATTTGCCCAAGTGTACTAGTAAGTTTCTAAGAGAACCAGGTTTCCAAATCTATGTACTTGGCAGTACATGCTGCCTGAGAGACCATAGTAAGAAAACGATGACTCTAGGATTAGACTCTTCCATTGAAGTAGCATGCACCTCAGGAACTGTGTGAGGGCTTCTCAGAAGAGGCAAGATTGGTATTTCCATAGACTAGAGCAAAACCCCTTATCTCGGGGCTTCGGAAATAAGGAAACATGCTAAAAATACGCTTAAAACACTCTGAGGTAAGTTCATTAACGATGACTAAAATTGACTTTAGAAAGAATAAAACGTGCTTGTTTCTCATTTTTCTACTGGAAATTACAAATAATACAGCGAAAAGAAACACTCTTGACTGAATCTAAAGACGCTGGATGCGAAGAGAGTAAAGTGTTTGTGAAGAGAAAGAACAAGGAGGCGGGTCCCAGTTCGTAACAACGCCGGCCCCACCTCCATCCGCATCCGGGGAGAGAGAGCTCGCCCCCGGTCCCCGGGGCAGGGCCCCACCTCAGCGCTCCCACGGAATCCTCGCTCTGGCCCCGCCTCCGTCCGGCTCGGCTCCATCAAGCTCCCGTAGCGCGGCGCCTCTGAGGCGAGTGAGGGAGAAGCGAGGCGGGACTTCCGGCGTTTGAAAAACTTCCGGCCGGAACCGGAAGATGCGGTCATACACACAGAATCCCGGGCCTTCTGACTCGCCGGGCGGGAAGGTGAGCTGAGCGTCCGCCTTGGCGGTGTTTCCGAGGGCTCGAGTGAGCCCGGCACCTGGGCTCCGGTATTTTTGGGGCCAATTTAAAAAGTTCGGAGCGCTCGTTTGGGAAATAACATCCCTTTTTTAAGTGAGAAGTTTCATTACATTTTACGGTCTGCGGTCTGTATCTTCCAACCTTACACCCGGAAAACCCCTCCTAGCTGCCGCGTGTCACCTGGCGCGTCTTCTCAGTCAAATTTTAGCTCTTAGCGCGTAGGGGCAGACATGGGAAAACCCAGGCAAACCTAGATTGTCTCTATACCTCAAGTTATCGAAAATGAGGGAGGAAGCACCCTTTTCACTAGCACGTCATGGCCTTGTCTGCATCAACCGCATCCTTAGCAGTGTCTCTGGCATATAGGAGGCGCTGAATAACACTTGAGGAAAGGAATGAATGAATGGGAACCCTCTAGGCAACTTTCCTCAAACCTCCCACGTGCCAGAATGTTATTAATATAATGTTTGTGGAATGGGAAACGAGCCTAGTCTCGCTGTTTGGGGCTCTGGGTTCTAGCTATGTAAGTAGAACATAGGTTTTCCCTTTGAGTAAACCATTTCACCTCACTGGGTCTCAGGCTTCTGATTCATTAGGGGGGGAAAAAAGGAGTATCTGATTTCTGAGGCTCTTTCCAGGTGTATTACTGTATTTTTATTATGGAGGGATCTTTGCTGACATTTCAAGCACTTTTTTGTACTCAGGGAAACTTCTTTAGGTACCTCTTAAGAAGTTGTTCCCCTCTGCTCTTCTTAAGATTTCTAATTGTGGTTTTCCCAGTTTTAATGTAATATTTATGTGTGTGCAGGTTTCTTCACCCCCCCTTCCCTTGATTTTTACCTGCCCTAGTTTAGTGCCTCCTGCCTTACTAATATCACAGCAACTGATTTTGAATATGCTCATGTGTCCGCAGAGAAAAGACAGCTTTGCAAATGAAAAATTTCAAGCCACTAAGAATAGGAATGTTCTTCTGTACCATCACTCTTTCAAAAACAAAAAAATAATGAGTGCCATGTGTGCTATTGCTTAATAGTGATGGGGAAAAAGGTATACTCTGTAGAGACCATGTTGTATATATTCTTAGGTTTGTTTAATAAATAGTTATAGAGCAGCTATTAAGTGCTAAGCTCTGTATTATGCAGAAGTGAGTAAGGCAAATGTGGTTTCTTTCTTCATGGTGTTTACTGCCATGAAGTAAACATGGGGGATGCTGACAATAAACAAGGATAATTATAGATTGTGTTTTATATAGTACTGTATGAAGGAAGTAAATAGGGTCCTATAATAATATTATACCTGGTAAACCCATTTTAGGCCTGAAATGCTGAGCTCTAAGAGATGAGAAGGAGCCAGCCTATTGAACAGGAAGTATAGTGTTCCAGGCAGAGTGAACCTGAGATGGCAAAGAATCATGCTTGTTACAGTGACTGAAACAGTGTCTTGACTGTGGCTGAAGAGCTGCAGCACATGGTAAATGTGGTTAGAAAGGTAGGCGGGGGTCAGTCCTGTAGGGCATTTTGGAAGGTCATGGTAAAAAATATGATTTGGTTCTAAATGGAGAATGGAGTGGGAAGTCATTGAATGGTTTTTAAGCATTTTCTAAATGATCTTTTGGGTTGATATGTGGAGAATGGGTAATAGAGGCAAAAGGGGAAGCAGGGAAGCCAGTAGAGGCTATTATAGTAGTCTGAATAAGAAAGATTGGAGACTAAAGGTTCACTGGAAATCATAGAAATTTAACCTATATTTTGATAGAAGAATTTATGTTACTAGTAGACTGTGGGAGGTGAAAGAAAAAAAGATTTGCAAGGCTTTGGCTTAACAAATGAAACTTTAGAGGATGATAGATGTATTCAGTATCTTGGTTGTGGAGATGTATATACCTATGCCAGAATTTATGAAGTTTGTACACTTTAAGCACGTACAATTTATTGTATGTCAATTATAGCTCAATGGAGCTGTTAAAATTTTTCCAAGGTTCTGGCTTACCCATTCATTTAGGTGGATGATGGTGCCATTTACTGAGATGGGAAAGACTGGGGCAGGAATGGGTTTTAAAATAAGAAATGGTGGGGCGCCTGGGTGGCAGAGCGGTTAAGTGTCTGCCTTCGGCTCAGGGCGTGATCCCGACGTTATGGGTCGAGCCCCACGTCGGGCTTCTCCGCTGTGAGCCTGCTTCTTCCTCTCCCACTCCCCCTGCTGTGTTCCCTCTCTCGCTGGCTGTCTCTATCTCTGTCGAATGAATAAAATAAAATCTTTTAAAAAAAGTAAAAAATAAAATAAGAAATGGTTATCAAGATTTCATTGTGGATATGTTAAATTTTAGGTAACTTTGAGACATCTGCATAGTTTCATAGACAGTATGGATAGTTTATTATGTAAATCTGTATCTTAGGCAAGATTTGGGATGAAGGTATTAGGGTTGTTAATAAGTAGGTGATATAGAAATTTAAAACCATGGACATGGATGGAATTTTGTTAATCTAACAAATTCTATGATAAAAAGAAAGGGAACACGGGAGGAGAAACCGCTCCCAAGAACATTGGTTTTGAACTGGAATATGTGTATCCTTGGGATACACCTGGCATAGGCCATTTTTAAGAAATAATTTCTAGGTCCTTAGTTTCTGTATATACTCTTTCTAAAACCGATCAGTCTGAAATTGACCTATGTGCTCATGCATAATTTTCTTTTCCCTTTTCTTTCTTTTTTTTTTTCCTTAAGAGAAAGCATACATGTTCACATGTATGAGGGGAGGGGAGAGGTAGAGGGAAAGGGAGAGAGAGAGTCTTAAGGAGGCTCCGCACAGAGCTTGTTACAGGGCTAGATCTCATAACCCTGAGATCATGACCTGAGCCGAAATCAAAGTCTGAAGCTGAACTGACTGAGCCACCCAGGCGTCCCCCCTCCTTATCAAACTCATATTTTTCTACTTGTCAAAAGACAAGTTTACATCTTACTCATCTTTCAATGGTAGCATTGCTTCCAGGGTGTCTAATTAAGGGGCATTTGGAAATACTTATTTCAGGGAAGTCTTTAATAGTTAATCAAAATTTTATGAGACTGCCAAGGGTTTGTCCACCCCTATTTTAAACACATTTCTATTAAGGTTGAAGTATGGAGTAAGAATTGGTGCATGGTGGTCTGTAAGGGAATGTTCTGAATTCAGGTACATTGTAGAATGGGGTGTTGGGAGTAGATGATTTAGTTGGGTTGTTTGTTGGGAAACTTAGTATGTTCAGGTTTTTATTTTGGGGTTCGTCAGATTGTCTAGAGAAGAGCCTTTCCATTATCCTCCCTAGGAGCTTAGTGGGAGAAGAGGACTGCGGGAGGGGTCCCCTACATTTTAGCATTCAGTCTGTATGGTTCCTATCCCACAACTATACTTGCTGTCCTCTAGTCTGGAAACTGTTTTATCCTCTCCAGTAAATAAACTCCAGATGTTTTCCTGGGGCAGTTGCTTAATAGGATGAAGTAGATTAGGGCCTCTAGAGATATTTCTTTGCCTCAGACAGCTTATACCAGCCCTTAGTCCTTTCATCTGTAGTTCCAAGGTATTAGGTACTGCTTCTTGTGATTTTTTTTTGAGGATAGTGGAAAGCAAATCGGTTTGCTTCTGAAAAGCTCCCGCTGCTGACTTGGAATTTTAATTTTTATTGTCTGTCTTTTTGGCTTTTAAAATTTTGAGTTATGCCTTGGAAAACTTTTATTCCCCCACCTCTACTCCAAATTATGAATATGATCATCTTTATTTTCTCTAGTACTTTTACAGTTTTATTTTGTACATTTTAAGTTATTAGTGTGGAATATATTATTGTCCAGGGTGTGGCAGTAGGTCTTAAATACTTGTTTTCCTCCAGAGGGATAGCTTGTTGTCTTAATACCACTTATTGAATAATTCGTTTCTGCTCTGGTTTGAAATGCTACCCCATCATACACTGGGTTTCTCTATTTGCATTTTTGTTTTATTGTGGAAGAGTACATGTGACACAGAAATCAAAAGTTACCCATTCCTTTATGATGAATATCTAGAAGCACTTCTTTGAGAAAGGATGACCTGCATAAACATAAAATGCCACAAAAAGGGGTGAAGGAAAAGATGGAAGACTATCCTGCCTACTTCCTGGAGACCCTGTTCCTTTTGTTCTCCTGCTTCACTCTGAGTGCTCTCTTGTCTATTAGTTCTGCACTTATTGGACTGACTTGAGCTATAGAACTAGGGCACATGTTCTGAAAACCTCTTTGGTATTTCTGTGAGGCATTCCTTTCTTCTCTAACTGGAAGTTAGAACCAGAGGCATTATAACATATGACTGGTTTAGAAACTTTTTTAAAGGGTTCCAAGCATGTCAGAGTCTCGTGTAGTTTTTGTGGTTTGACATACACTCTTTAGGTAATAAAATTTATTAGCTAAAGTAAATTTGCTTATTTCCTATATTATAGGATGTCTCTGGTTATTTGTCTCAATTTTTTAAAGAGCTAGGCCTTGGAATTTGGTAAATATTTTCTAGTGACATTAGTGATTATTTTTTTATTTTCAAATAAGTGTTCAAAATGAATGGATTATCTTGTTTTAGGAATAATCTGGCTGCTATTCAGTCCATCAATATCATTTATTTGACTGCCAACTTTGTAGATAGGCCTTTCCTTTATATTGTGAGAAGATACAGAAGTGGGGAAATACTTCTTACAGTTTAATAAAGGATTTTATAATTTGCTGATTGATGAGCCATCTAATAGCACTTGTGGTATATACTAACATATAACTCTGAAGAAACTAAAAATTGTCACCCTGTTGGAGCTTACATTTTTCCAAAGATGGTGCATACTCATCAGGCTTTTCAACCATTTGAAGGCTGTTAGGTGCTCTTATAGTTGGCAGCCGTGTAGGAAGGGAAACCAGTGGTAAGGCTTTTGAATGCTTCTCATTTTTTTTTTCCCTGTGGCATTTTTTAACAGCAGAGCTATTGGAGCATTGGTTTTGAATGGCATATCACTTGGTAGACAACATAAGTGATCAGTCATTCAAGTGATTTAGATTATGCTGATTTTAATGTTCTGTTTCTTCCAGATGTCATCATTGCCAAGAAGAGCAAAAGTAAAGGTCCAGACTGTGGTGTCCAAAGATGAATTCTCTTCCTTGTCTGAATTGTAAGCATATTGGTTTCATATGGGGTTAGGAGAATGATGTATATTTTAAGGAAGAATGCATTTTGTCACTTATTAATGTAAGTCATTTGGTTGACGAAGGCTGTATCTTTTTCATTCATTCGTGAGACAAATGTTTATTGAACTCATGCTTGTGTCTCAAGCTCTGTTTCAGTGTTGGTGTTAAACAATTGAACAAGGAGAGAGAAAATAACCAACTAAGTATATAATATGATATTTACACTAGAATGTAAGCTCCCTGAGAGCAGGGAGTTTTTTATATTGCTTCAGAGCAGGGTTTCCCAAACTCAGCACTACTGATCAGATAATGCTTTGCTGTGGAGACTGTCCTTTACATTGTAGGATATTTAGCAGCATCCTTGGTCTCTACGAGCTAGATGCCAATCACATCTAGTTGTGACAACCAAAAATGTCTTCAAAGTGACCAGATATTCCCCATGGGGGCAAAATTGTCTCCTGTTGAGAACCTCTGCTTTACAGCACTGTAGTGTTTGTTCCCTGAAGATATTTGTTAAATAAGTGACTGATTAATGTTAGACAGTAATAAGTACTCTAAAGGAGCATAAAATAGGGCAAGGGATAGCGTGGTCAGTGGTTCTGGGCAGGGGACATCTTAGATATAGTATTCAGGAAAGTTCTTTTGGAGGATGTGGCAAGAGATCTAAATGAAATTTATAAGTACAACTTGCAAAGATCTGGGGGTGGGTGTTCCAAGTAGAGGGAACAGCAAGTGCAAAGACCCTACGGCAGGAGCAAGCTTGGTGTGTTCAGGGAACAGTAAGACCACTGTGGCCAGATAAGAGTCACCAAGGCAGAGAATGATTGGAAATGAGATTGGAATGGGCAGGACCTAACAGGCCATGACAGAGCATTAGGGCCTTATTTGAAGTGGTGTAACTGAACCACTATGAGTTTGCTCCTTGGTGAGTCACAGGTACACCAGGTGGAGTTGTCACGCAAAGTAAACTTTATTTGCAGCAAATACAGAAATCACGGGGAATAGCTTTCAAAGCTTCCAAAGAAAGTGAGTGGGTACCTTTTGTTTAAGGTTAGAATGAATATTTAGATAGGAAAGCCTTGCCATATGTGTAGAGGCAGGCATCAGGTCATGCGTGCGCCTTAAGGAATCATGCCTGTACATACATTGTACCTCATGTAAATGAGGCTGAACCTCTTCTTTGGACGAAGATTTTAGTATTATGTATTTAGTATTATGATTATGATTATGTATTAGTATTATGATGAGGTAAAGGTAATTGCCAATCATTCCAGGGGTTACTCCAAGGTCCATCTGCACAGGCGCGAATCAGGGGTTTAGCTCGAAGGGTCCGAGTGGTCTGGGCTAGTGAGAGGTCTTGTCATGGCAGTTGCCATCACCTGAAAGGTGGTTTCGGGTTTCATTTGCCTGAGTTAAGAGGTAAGCTGGAAAGAAGAGCTTAAGGAAGAATGTAAACAAAGCAGGTGGGCAATAAAGTTCAGGTTTTGGGGTCTAGCTGGTGACAGTGGCTTGAGACAGGGATGTGACGTGCTCTGGTTAATGTTTGTAAAAGATCATTCTGATTTCTCGGTGGAAAACAGACCATAGGGGAGTCAGAATGGAACCAGGGGGTCAGTTAAGGAGATTACTATAGAAGTCTAGGGTCCTGGAAATGAAAGTGGTGAGAAGTAGTCTAATTTGGTATATATTTTGAAGATAAAGTAGACCAGATATGCTGATGGATTAGATTTTGGGTGTGAAGGAAAGACAGGAATTTGGGGAAGACTGGAAGAGGATCAGGTATGAGGGTGGTAAAATCAGGGGTTCTGTATTGGACTTGGTAAGTTTGAGATGATTGTGAGGCATCCAATGAAGGTGGGTATACAAGTCTTGAGCTCAGATCAAGGGGGAGATAGAAAATTGAGATTCCTCTCTATTCCGCTATCAAATAAGATAAGGTCATCTAGTTAGAGAGCTTAGAAGAGTGCTGAGGACTGAGTCTTAGAGGATCCCAACATTGAAAGGTTGGGGAGAGGAAGAGCGGTAAGCAAGGGGACAAGGAGAAGCTGGAGAAGCTGCCAGGGAAGTAGGAGGAAAACCAGGGGAGTGAAGACCTTGGGAAGACCTGAAAGGTGTGAAGGATGTGTCTTAAGGAGTGTGGGCCGGATGCCTGTGATAGGTCAGGTATGGTTAGTGGGAGATGACCAGCTGTCTTAAAACGGCCTCACATATAATAAAATAATACCTGTTCTTATGTTTTTCTTTCTGACATCTGAAAACCCTTTTGTGTCTGTCATGTGACTTTTGCAATGTTCCCCTGTGAACTGGGGTCTGTGCTCCTGCTGGACAAAACTGAGGTGGAAGGAAGTCGTTCTGCTCAGTTTGGAGATAGTATGAGCAGATCCCTGGTTTTCCGTTTCCTTAGTTTTCTAATTCTCCCTCCTTTCAGTGCCACTGCTATGTGTTAGGTGAGTTTAAATGATTTTGTTTGTTTTTGCTTACTCTTGGGCTTTAGTTTCCATCTGCTTTTGAAGAGAACTCACTGTAGGGGGACTATCAGTGGCTTGACCTAGGAGAGCATAATGTAAAAAAAGGAGTCATTTAATCAGGGTTTTGCCTCCAGGCAGAACTTAAACCTTTCGAAAAGTCACATATCCCTGTTCGCTAGCCTTAGTGAAGGAAGTGGTTGTCCTTCCCACTAATACTGACCTTCTACATTAGGGGTGGACATAGATTTAAGTGGGTTGGCAGGAGCATGATGTTCCTTTACCAGCGTTCATATGGCTATTTTTCCTCTGCTGTTGCTGAGCTTGATTCATGGGTTTTTAGAAAGTACTGTAGCTACACCTGATGCAGACTAACCAGGAAATAAATCCATTCTGTGAAAGGGAAAAACAAAACAAAACGGTTAATTGAAGCGTTTGGAAGGGTCTTGGTGCTGGCTTTTTATGTAATTTAGGGTGTTTCCTAGAGCCGTTTCCCACTCCTTACATTGGTTTGAATAACCTTAAGTAAATTTGATTACCACTTAGGAAATTGTTTAAGCACTTTTCACTGTCATAAGGGCAAACCTTACAGTGACTGCGGTGTGACACCACCCAGTAAATTGCTTAAGGTAATAAATGGTTTCCTCTGTTTTGAATATATGTGTGTGTGTGTGTGTCTGTATGTGTGTCTGTATGTGCATATGTGTGCATGTGTGTGTGTGCTGGGTGAGTGAGAGGGGAATGGAGAGACCTGTGATTCATAGCGTATCAGGGGCTGTTTTTACATTGGTCCTCGATCAGCTCTTGTTTTAGTACTTAGCTATATCTGTTCATAGCCTGTGCTCACAGCACTCCATTTTATATTAAACACCTCCTACCTTATTTTTCTTTCAAGAAGCATGTCTCTTTCACCTTTAACATTTGGCTTCATTTTTCCTAGAGATTTTTCTGTCAATTTACTTCTAGATCATCTGCTTCTGAAGAAGATGACAAGGAAGATAGTGCCTGGGAGCCCCAAAAGAAAGTCTCCAGAAGTCGTAAGCAACCTGTTCCCAAAGAATCCAAACCAAAGAGGGTGCCACGAATGAAGAAGACCACCCAACAGATCAGTGATGGCTCAGAAGGCGTGGCTGTTAAGGAAGAGCTGGTAGGTGCTTTAGTTGGGTGGCGGGAACACTGTAGTGCTTCCCTAATTGGTGATGCTACTTTGTCCTTACAAACAGCAGAGCAGAATAAGTAGTTGACAAAAGTACAGGGCAGTGGCATTCCCTACCATGGGCTGTAGTAGTATTTATCATTAGACCCACTGTGTTGGAAGTGAAAGAATATTTATCAACTGACATATTGATGTATTTTGCTATAAGCAAACACTGTATCTATACTAATCTGGATTAAAACACAACAACAATAAAGTATAGGCTTTGTTGCATTACAAAAAGAGTTGCGCATTTCCAAAATTATTCTGTGGTATTCCTTTAAGAAACTGCTTCCATAGTACATTTGAAAAAACACTCTTTTAATATGCAGTAGAAGCCTGACTTTCCAGGGACACATTTATTGTGTATAGTAGAGGGCATTATATTGTACCTTGCTGTACTCTTAGTTAGGGCTTTTACTTAAATCAGTCTTTCTCCTGTTATCCAGTACCTCTGTTTCCTCATCTTTACATGCAAGCTTTTCACTGAACGTACTTAAATGGGTGAGCAGGCTTTACCTATAGCTGAGAAAGTATTGACTTCTATCATCTTTTTGGCAAAATATGGAGATTCTTCATTAAGTGTGGCATGGCTGCACCTAAAAGTAGCTTGATTTGCCTAATCTACAAACTGTTAGTTCAGTGGTTCTTGGTATTAGGGTCATAAACCCTTTGAGAATCTGAGAAAAAGTTATGAACCCTCTCTTCAATAAAATGTGCACATGCCTAGCCTCTAAATATTAAAACATAGAAAGGTACAACTTAAGAACCCTTGTCTTGGTGTTTTCTTGATCCTTCCAGTGATGCTCGGTTATATGCATATAAAAAAAAAACTCGAATAGAAAGTCTTTCACTTAAGAAACATTCTTGGGGGGGGGTTTAGAATTTCTTTCAGAATTGCCAAAATTCACACATTTTATACCTCAGTGAAAGCACATTGAGCATGTTAGAAGACTTCGTTTCGTTAGGTTTGGTGTTCTGCTCTGCTGTAGCCACCACCGAACAAAATAATTGAAAACCTTATTTTGGGTAGAACTAGAATTGGTAGCCTCCTTATAACTTTAATTTTAGCAAACATCATAGGTAAAATTAATCATTATTTAGTCTCTTCCTCTCTTTGTTGCTGGCATTTACAAACCCACTGGCCATGCCATTCATTGAAGACTTTAGCTCGGCTCCACTGCACATCTCCTCTCTGCCACCTTCTGCTGTTGTTCTTAGTGCCCTACGCTGGGATGAACTCCCTGATGCCCTGTGTTCTTGGTTCTTCGGCCTCCTCATCTCCAGGGACTGTGTCTTCTTCTTGCCTTCACCACCCGTCTCATGAACTCAGCCTGAATCTCGCCATCATCAGAAACTGTGCTACTGACATTCCTTTCCAACCATCCTGCCTTCGGAGTACTATGTCACCATTTCCTGTTCTCCCAGCTCCCTGTTCAGGTGCCCTCATGGCCACACTTTTACAGCCTTGTCGCATCTTCTCCTTGGTAGCTCCCAACCCGGGGAGCTTGAAAAAATGCCAGTGTCGAGGCCCCTGTCCAGACCAGTTAAATCTGGAAAGAATTCTGGGCCTCAGGGGTATTACTTTCCGGAGGCTCCTCAGGTGACTTCCGAGGACAGCCGGGGCTGAGGGTTACGACCTAATCCTTGGACTCTAGCGCTTCACCACATCTGCTTCACGGATCACTATCAGTCAGCCCTTTTCTTGTCCTACCTTACCTAGTCTAGACCGCATAACGTCTCATTTCAATCATTTTTTATTAGTCTCACCAGTTTTGCCCGTCTTTCCTTCAGTCACACATGACCGATCAGACCCGACACTGGGTGAGCCATCGCCTCTGCTCTGCCAGCACCGAGCTGCAGACTGTTGCTGAAAACAAACTTGACCTGATTTGTTTTCCTTTAGATTCATAATCTCAGACCTCAAAATTACACTAAAAATACCTGGTGGACTCATTCTTTTTCTCCAGCAGATTTGTTTTTTCCAATTTTTTATCTTTTCTTAAATATCGTCAATTCCTTTCTCTCCCTCTCAGCTGATGACATTGCCTTTTACGTATTTGAGAATGCGTGAAGCTCCACATTGTCTCACAGCTAGGCTAGCTATATTTGCATTCCTCTTCTGTCCTGTTATGGTGGAGGAAATGTCATCCTTCCTGTCCAGGATTAGTCCCACTGCTGGAGCTGTCATTGGTGTCCCCTCTTGCTCAAAGTCTTATGTGTCTTAGTCGTCCCCTTTCTTTTCTCTTTTCTCTCGTCAACTTTTCTTCCAGTGGCTCAATTGCTGCAGAGTATAAAAATACTCTTTTAAATATAATTTTTAAGAAGCCTCCCTTCAACTCCTTATCCCTTTCCAGTTGTCTGTCAAGCTCACACTGTACAGCAGGAGCCAAGGCCAAGGCCTGCTGACTGATTTGACTGGAAAAGACGCAGTGAGCTACTTTTTTTGCTTTAGACAGTTGACTGCTTTCAGAGACAGCAAAAAGAAAAATAGTCAAATTCTTCTTGAAGTCTTGGGTTTAGTCATAGGCTACATAATAACCATGTGGAGTGTTAAGGCTGATTACAAAAGCAATGAAGACAGAAAAAAATGAACTTCGATTATTCAGTCGGCCAAAGATTCAGGTTGAATATAAGGAAGAAAAACATTCTCATGGAGGCCTACTAAACTTGAGTATATCACTGAGAGAGGCTGTAGAATCTTAGAAGCTTCATAAAATGGAGAGATATTTTTCTCTATGTTTTCAATAGTTTAGTTCTACCTTTTTCAAATTTTTGGTCTTTGAACCCCTTTACACTTCTAAAACTTATTGAGGACCCCAAGGAACTTTTGGTTATGTGGGTTATTGATATTGATATTTACCATATAAAAATTAAAAATGAGAAATTAAAATATTGATTAATTTTTTAAAAAAACTATTACATGTTAATGGAGCTAATTTTTATTTTAATGAAAAATAAGTGTATATTTTCCCAATCAACAACAAAAAAAATTAGTGACAAGAATGATATTGTTTACATTTTTGCAAATGTCTTTAACGTCTGACTTACTAGAATATGACTGAAGTGTATAAAAAAAACCCACCTCCACAAAGAACTGTATTTGGAAAAGGGAGACGTGTTTTAAAAGCTTTTTCAGATGGATATTCTTATTTGATGTGGTACCAAAACTCAATAAGTGGTAGTTTCTTAAAAAGTTTGTTTCATTGTGGAATCTGATACCATAATAATGAACTTCTTAAACTCTACTGCATTAAAATCCACTGGTTCGTGTTATTAGTGGGTCTTTTACCCATGCATGGTTTTGTGACATATATTGGTCATTTGGAAAATATCGGTTCACTGATATATGCAAATCTTCCAAATGTTAGCATCTTTCATTATCTGATATCAAAAAAACACATTTGTTAATATAACCTTCAGTCTCATCACAGCGCTGGGAAGCTGTCAAGTTCACAGTAGATACAAATTATCCAAAATTCTTATTTTCACTTTTAATGCCTAAAATTAACTGTTGGTTGCAAATGTCAGGTGTTTCCTTAAAGTGACAGTCTCAGTTCATTTCTGAAAAAATGTCCACTAGATACCCAAGTCTGAATAACCATAGTTTGTCAGTCATTATTTCAAGTAAAAATTGTGCTTTATGGAAAGAGAAGCTGGTTCAGGTCACAACTGAAATGGATGCACAAGAGTTTTTGTTTGAGACGACCACTGCACATGCCTATGCACTGACATGCAGCAGAAGTGTTTTACGTATACTGACCATTTCAGCATAGAGTATTAAAAAGGTGTGTTTTCAAGGATTGAAACCTTAAAAATTAATACTTTTTAAAATTAATTAATTTATGTAGGCTCTACCCTCAATATGGGGCTTGGACACAACCCTGAGATCAAGAGTCACGTGCTCTACCAACTAAGCCAGCTAGGCACCCCTAAAAAATGAACAATTTTTTTAAAAATTTTTTTTGAGAGAGAGAGAAAGAGAACAAGCGAGGAGGAGGGTCAGAGAGAGAGGGAAGAGCAGGGAGCCCGATGCAGGGCTCAATCCCAGGACCCTGAGATCACTACCCGAGCTGAAGGGAGACACTTAACCCACTGAGCCACCCAGGTGCCCCTAAAAATGAATAATTTTTAACTGCATTGTTAAATGAAACTCATTGTTTTACTGCCAAGTGTGTGGCAGTGAAGGGAACAGTGATTGCTACCACTGCTTGATGCCATTGCTTTGGGGTTTGCTATCATTGCTCTTCTACTATCAGTGAAATGTCAACAAAAAAAGGCAAATTGTGTCTTAGCATTATTATGAATGGAGTGTGACCTCGCAGACCCCCTGAAAGGGTCTGTGACAACACTGACAACGCTCGGTAAATCTTGCCTGAAGGCTCCACGGAGGATACCTTTAAGTGTCTTTATGATTGTTGACTTTTCTTTTTTTTCCCTCATTTTACTTTTTCTTCGTTTCTTTGCTTCCTTTTCCCTCTCCTAGGAGGGGTAGATATGGTAGCGGTGTAATGATGGTGGGATCTGCAGATGTGTTAGTGCTTACCATCAGCCAGGCAACGTGCTCAACACTTCGGTTTTGTGAGCTTACTTAATCCTCACAACAGCCCCTCGAGGCAGGTGCTAATACTATCCTGATTTTGTAGATGAGAAAGCCAAGGGAAGAAATGTGAAGTGATTTGCTCATGGATAATAAATAGTACATGATGGAACTGGGTTTCTAAGTTAGCAACATGATTTTGTCATCATTTCAGGAACCGATATATCCCTCATGGGTGGTTTTACCTTAGCCATGCTCATAAGAGGGATGTGTAAAACCAGAGTGCTGATTTAATAATTAATGATTTGATATAATGATCACAAGGACATGAAATTTTTCTCACTGGTATTGTCTATCCTCAGAGGCTGGAGTTTGGAGTAAGTAGGCACTTAAATAAGAATCAGAAATTTACTCAATGAGCATGGATCTAGATTGGGAAAATTAGATAAATCCATTCTTTTGGATTTATTGAATGCCTGCTGTGGTCTAGGTATCACGTTTGTCACGATGACATCAAATGTTTTAAATGCACAAATCTAAGGTAGTCTGATGTATCCATCTCACAGGAGGGCTGTCTTACTATTGGGACCAAAATATTCAGTCTGTTTGCTAAGCTTTCCTTTTCCTTGTACATTGCTTAGAAGATGCTGATCATACTTGCTTTTTACAGTTCCTGTTTTTCTGTTCCTCGGTGGCTGACAGCCCTCTGTATGGTTGACACCTTCTTTCTTTTACTATATCAAGTCATTTGGTCAGGTTATTATCAACTAATTACGGACTTAGAAGTCATTCTATTTTTATATCTCTGTTCTTATCCATTATGTTTCAGCTACAGATATAATATTCAGGGATATCTAATGTACATCATTTCCAGGTTAGGTGGTAGTGGGTGGGTAGTAGGATGGGGATGCTCTTTATTGTAGTTCCCAGTATTTCCAGTAGTCAATAATTCTGGAAAAATACTTGATAGGAGAGAAAATTGAATTTTGACTGAAAAATAGTTTGGGAGTTCTTCTTTTATTTGAGTTTGTGCCATCTGCATCTACTTAGGTAACCAGAAACAGGCTAGCTTATGAAATTGTAAACTCCATACAGGTAGGGTATGTTATTTACCATTCCAGTGCCAAAATGAATGCCAGGTGTCATTCCTTCACAGCCGAGCTGTTGTGAGGGGTGAGGTGGTGGAGAGTGGCCCCTGGACACTAGTGTGGACTACTATGTAGATTCCTCCTAAAGGAAAATTCCTGACACCACTGTGCTGTCATGCTGTGTTTTCTGTTCCTAGCCTTCTGCATAAATTGGTGGCAGGTATAGTCTGTTGAGTTTTATGAGTGTGTGAGTATTACTTTTCTCCTCCAAAGGGTTGGCTTTTGATTGCAAGTTTTAAATCTTGTTTTTTCCAGCATGCATAGACTTATCCTTTACTCATTTTAGAAAATGAAACTTTATTTCTAGATTTAGATTCACATGCAGTTGTAAAAAATAATACAGAGATTGTGTACCCTTTAAGTTCTTCCAACGGTAACATTTTACAAAACTATAGTAAAATATCACAACCAGGATATTTATATTGATAATATTCAGGGATCTTATGAGATTTCTCCAATTTTTTTGTATTAATTTACTTATGTGTTTCTGTATGTTTAGTTCTGTAGAATTTTATCACCTGTATGCATATGTGTATCCACCATCCAGAATGGTTCCATCACCACAAGGATCCCCAGTACTGCCTAGTATTTGCCTTTTTGTAGCCATACCCACCTCCCTTCGGACCCTTACCCTCATCTGTGACCCCCCCAGTAACCACTAATTTTTTTGGGAATGTTATATAAAGCATAAATCATTAATGTTATGTAAATTATAAAGTATCTAATTTTTTGCAATTGCCTTTTTCCCCATTCAGCATAGTTTCCTTGAGATTCTTCCAAGTTATTGTGTGTATCAATAATTTGTTCGTTTTTATTGCTGAATAATATTCCAGAGCATTTGGTTTTTACCTTTTAATTCTCATGTATTCTATTTGTGGTTTGATAGAATAACTCTGTGGCTATTGCTGATGTTGATTTGGAAGACAGAAAAAATAAATTGGAATGCGTGAAGACTCTGAAAACAGCAAAGACAAAACGGAAGAATTCATCTCAGTCACCTTTGGGTCAGAGGACCAAAAAGCTGAAAGCTGATGAAGAAACAAACATGGCCAACACCGCAGAGACACCATCCACGAGCACCATGTGGGAAGGTTCATGCAAGAAGGAAGAGAATGAAGATGACTTTACATTTGGTCAGTCCCCTTTAAAGAAAATGAAGACTGAAACATGTCCTCAGGGGCAGCCCGTGAGATTTCCAGCAAATGCCAAAAGCATTAAAGAGGAGGTGGAAATGAACTGGGACATAGTACAGGTATGTGCAGTCATTTTAGTTTGTTGGGTTCCTTTGTTTTTGACTAGGATAAGAGTGATTTCTGGAGGCTTCGGCCACTGGCTCCTGTCCTAGGTATGCTGTTTTATGTTGTAACTCATCATCTTCAGCTCTTGAGCTAAGAGCTGTGACCTCAGGCAAGGTGGGTCTCTGCCATGGTATTTTGGTGAACATGCTCTATATAGAGAGATTGCATCAACAGATTGGGCCCTCATAAGTTCATTGTGAAGGTTTTGTTTTGAACTTGGACTGTATTTCCCTATAAAAGTAGTGTGAGTGATTAGGACATTGGCCATTAGTACAGCTCTAATTCTTAATGTAATGTTGTAATATACAGTAAACAAGGTCTAGAAATTTCTTAGGAAAAATCTTTCAGAATTCCAACTTGAGCAGCCTTGGATTTCTTCCAGTTCCTTGTTTGTCTTTAGGAATGGCAGAGAAGACCTGAAGAGGGACTTTTAAATGGTGATTCTCAACCTTTTGTCTGTGCCAGCACACTCTAGGGACATTTCAGAATTAATTATGGTAGTGCCCCTCAGGGTAGCTGGGTGGGATCTTCCTCCCTGTCCTTTGTCTCATGGTGATTCTGATGGGCACTTCTTCCTCTTCTGTGAATTACTGCTCTAGAGCCCAGGGCCTCTGCTAGCCCCAAGTACTACTTCTCAGTCTGGGACTAGCTGTGTGTTACCTTTTTCTTCAGAGGGATTTTTTTTCCCATGTTGTCTCTTCTGTTACCTATTAGTAGAATATCACCAGTAATTTTTAATTATGATTTTTCTTTTTTCTGGCCCACTAAGGAGTAGAATGTTGCCTCAGAGCTTTCTTCTCATCCTTGTTCCTGAACTAAACAGTCCATATTTTCTTGGAGAAACAGTGTATTGTTAGGCTCCATTATACCATCTTTTCTTTATTCACTTAGGCCTACAAGGACATGTTTTAAAAGGATGGGTCATGGACCACCTGCATCAGATCACCTGGCTTTCTTAAAAGGCAGACCCCTTGCTTAGTTCCAGTTCAGACTCACAGGGCCTGGTCGACATGTCCCACTTCCTTTTCCTTTCTCTAGCACGTAGAAGCTTATGTCTCTGCTGTTGACGGAGATCTGCCTCTAGTAGTGGATAGTCAGCAGGAGAGAGGGAAGAAGGGTTCAGAGACCGTGAAGTCTCTTGCAATGTAGAGATAAGCTCTTCAAGGTTAAGGGCTGCTTACTCCATGACATTTTGCTTCACACCTATCCCCTGATCTGTGTAACAGAGAAAGAGATGAACATATTCCTGCCTTAGCCCATTATCTCTTGGTTACAAGTAATACAAATCTACTTCCAATGACCTGAAACAGAAAAAAGTTTATTACCAAGGATACGGGTCTTTCAAAAATGGAAGGGACAAAGTGTGATCAAGTCTCCCAGAGACCTTGAACCAGAAATTGGAAAACTGTGAGGACTTGAGGAAGGCACTTTCTCAGTTTTCTCTTTCTTTTCAGTTCCAAGTATTGTTTTCTCCTCCTCCTCCTTATTGGAAGTGATTTTTTGACACTTCAAACAAGTCTGCTCTTGGGATCTGGCACTCCTTGCTTGTGAGTTGGGGGAAATGGCTGCTACAGCTGCCACCTTCACCAGGCACCCTGACAGCTAGTAAGCTCAGCATTTTCTACATGGCTTTAGGGGTTGCCCGGGGAACTTTAGGTGTGATTTGCATTTGGGTTTTTTTGTTTAACCATATGCAGTCCTCTTGTCCAACCTTGAGTTACTTTTTCAGACAATTCTTGTGGTATATATGGATTTCTTTTCCTTTCCTTTCTTATTCCCCCAGAAACAGCAGAGAATAATTTTGTCTTGGCACTGCATTCCTGCTTCCAAACATGGATGACAGCAGTGGCAGGTGTTAGGGGAGAGGAGACTGAGAAGAGTGAGAGTCACCAGTGCTGAGTCCAACAGTCAGGAAGGCCTTGACTCTGGATGAGGACCAGACTCATTGAAATGCCTGTGATATGTATACTATGTGCCACAAGACAAAGTATGTGGCCAAGTTCTTTGGGGAAATCCTGAAAGATACCTAGTTAGTAAGGAGTTGTCAATGGAAATTAATTGTATAGAGATTATTAATCATTACTAATTGATCCTGTGGGAAATGTCATTTCTGTTTCCTTCATTCTGTGTGCTGTTCCCCATAGCCCCTGTCCACCATGTCATCATGATCCTTTTTCTTTCCCTACGTGGTATGTTTCTCAACTCTGAAAAGTCAACTGCTTTTTCAGGAACATCACCATCTTGTTTAGGGAGGGAAAACTGCATTGCCAATACTTAAGTACTTAAGTCACTTATAGACTTTATGTATAAACATACTTTTTGTCCATTTCTTACTCAGACTTTGGGGATTTCTGGATCCCTTGAGCAGAGGCAACCTGTTCTTCAGCCTTTTCCCCCAAACTGCCAATGTGTGGTTGCTCTCAGAAACTAGTTTTCATTAAAGAACATTATATAATTATGCAAATATGATATAAATACCATGACCTTTTTTAGAATTTGAAGAGGTGACTAGCTACAACCAGTTTTTGAGAAAATTAAATGTTTCAAAATGGTGATTGCTGTTAGAGTCTCTTCATTTTAAGGGGGCTGGGAATATGGGAGTGGAGTAGCCACATATAATATGTTAGTGAAGTTTGCCAAATTAGAGAGGAAAAGCAAGCAAAACCCTCTTTATTAGCCATTTTTATTGCAAGAGATGATGAGGAATGATGTGGGTGAAGAAGACCATGGGATGACAAAATTGGGGAAAGAAGTGGGGACTGGAAGGAGGTGAGTGTGTCCGAGTTGGCTTTCTCACTGCACTTCTGCATATAAGCACACACCACCCATTAGGTTACCTGTTTGTTTCAGGAGGGATTAAGTAAAACAATTGGTTTAGCCCTTTTTGTTTTTATGATTTAGCTGGTGTTTGTTATGGCTTTAAAAAACATCTTTTTTTTTTTTTTTAAAGATTTTATTTATTTGTCAGAGAGAGAGCACAAGCATGAGGAGCGGCAGACAGAGGGAGAAGTAGGCACCCCACTGAGCAAGGAGCCCAGTGCGCGACTGATCCCAGGACTCTGGGATCATCACCTGAGCTGAAGGCAGACACTTAAGCGACTGAGCCACTCAGGCGTCCCCCCAAAAATCTATTTCTGAAGTCTGTATACTTCTGTTTTGAAGTATATATAATATTTTGAAGTATATATAGCTCATGAATGTTCGAAAGTAACAGGATTCCATATCAAGAAACAGAACCTTACCAGCACCCTATAATCCCCTTTATATGGTTTCTAGTCCCCTGTCCCCATTCCTTTAACCACTCTTCTGACTTCTAACAGCATAGTTTTTCCTTTTGCGGTCTTTAAGGAAGTGTCTATGTGTGATAAAATAAGTAATATAATAAAATAAATAGATGGGGATAAAGAGAACAACAGGAATCAAAAGCTTTTGAGAAAGGAGGTGTCAGATTGCTGATTGGGGAATGATTTTGAGTAGAAAATTCTATCTCTCAAATCTACTCATTAGAGTAGAATTTAATTTAATTTTAGTTCTTTTAAAATATAGCTGCTGCCAGGATGATCAAGGCTATAGTTTGTTGATACTCAGATTTTTTCCTTTTTAACTGAGGGAACGGGAATATAGATTGGAGCAATAAATCTCAGGACACTTTGGAAGAAGGCCATTTTGTTGGAAGTTTTAGACGCCAGAGGGCAGTGTGAAGGCACCATGTTTCATCTGCAATGGGATTCAGGAAGAAAAGTGAGGCTGTTTGTTTAATTTGTATTTTTGCCTGAAACAAAATCATCTTTCTTTGCACACAAATCAAATATTTGAAAAGATAATGTAGCTTGTGGGACTTTGGGCAATTTACTTAACTTTTTTGGGCCTCAGTTTTTCTATCTATAAAACAGGAGTAATAATACCTATCTCATATAGTTTGAGTTAATACTGAATATGTGAAAGTGTTTGGAACATAATAAGCTCTATACAAGTGTTAGCTTCCAACAACAGTCACAAAAAGTGCCTCTCTTATTTGAGTGTTAGGGTTGAAAAAAAATCTTGAGACTGCCTTCTTTTTTACTTTACTCTCATTCCTAACCAGTTAACTATAAATATTATTAAACTAATAAATGTGAAGAGTTTAAAAGTAAAAACTGTAGTAGTTCTCTCCCATATCCCTACCCATCCCTAAGGTTTGATTTCCACTTTAATCTCTCTTAGTTCTATCTTTGTTGTTTGCCTCATTTTTCTAAAACACAGATTTCTGGGCCCTACCCCAGAGGTTCTTCTTCAGTGGATCTGGGTGGGGCTCAAGAATTTGCATTTCTGAAAAGTTCCCAGCTAGTGCTTATGCTACAGGTTTGGGGACCACACAATGTGAGCCACTTTCTCTGGTCCACAGATCTCATTGACTCGTAAATGTCACAGGGATTTGTACAGGCAGGTTGACTCAACAGCCGAAATTAAGTAATGAGCAGATCGTTACTGAGTGGCTTAATATTGAGTATAGAATAAAGTTCAGACTGTACATGAAATTCATCATCTCCTCCATCCACTTTTCCATTTCTCACCCCATCTCAACACCTCTTGTACATTTTAGCATTGCTGAACTTACAGCAATTTAAAAAATGTGCAGTGGTTTCTCCTCAGTGGTTTTTGATATGGTGTTCTTTCTTCATGGAATTCCTGCCCATTTGGCTACCTGGAGATACTTTCATTCTCTTTCTTGCTTTTCCATCGCTGCAGAATTAGATGTTTCTACCTACCATGTCTCTTGAAACAATCTATATGTGCTTCTGTCAGAGTACAGATCACAATAGATTTTAACTACTTGTCTGTCTTTCTTCTTTCTAGCTTGTAAGCTCCTTGGGAAGAGGGACTTGGTATTTTACATTTCATTTTCACTGGCTTGATATGGTTATTGGCATATAATATGAGCTAAAATAAACATTTGACTAAATTAAGAGAGAAGGAATTAAATGATTTGGAGGCCCAAAAGTGGAGATTGCTTATATGGAGCTTTGTTGTCTTTAATTTCAAGGAGCAAATCTACATAAGCTGCAGGATATACTCCTTTAACACACATGATGTTTCTGGACCATGTACGACCCAGATGTGGATCTCAGGCTATGTTCGAGCCCCTTTCAGTTAACAATAGCTGAGGTTTAGGATAGTGGGAAACCGTGTGTCTGTGTTTTAGAAATATAATCAACAGTAATGCAGAGAGGCCGGGTGGAAGGCATAGAAAACAAAACTACCCTGTGGTTCAGATAAAAGATGATATTAGCAGAAAGGGAACTTGGGGGGAAAGAATAGACATTTTGGAAGTTCAGTTTGCTTCCATGGTGACAGATTAGATTGTCGTGATAGGGAACACACAGTGATACTGAGGACATTTGACTAGAATGCTTTTGGTTGCAGTAAGAGAAAACCCATCTCGAACTAGCTTAAGCAATGAAGGAGATTTCTTGACATCTGTAACAGGAAAAGTTTGATCAGTGCACTGAAACAGTCTTTCCACGATTCTCTTAGCACTGCCATCCTCAGCTTCAAGAGTCTGTGTGTACAAACCATGTTTCTCTAGAAGAAACTGTACCTGGGTCCAGAGTTTCAACCCAAATCTTGAGCTTCATGCTGACTGGACCAATCTTTTTGGCCACACTCCGGCTGTTAATTATAAAACAGTTGGATACTGAACAAAATGCTTTGGAGATGTTGAGGTCAAGTACTCTCAAGGCACATAGCTGCTACATAGTAGGAAGGTGGTGTTGGAGGAGATAGCCATGATATCCCCGAGGAATTCTGTGGTAGAAGATGATATTAATTGAACTAAGATAAGTAAGAGGTACAGGTTTGAGAAAATACTAATGAGTCTGATTTTGTAGGGCTCAGGGAAGATAACGAGCAAGAGCAGCATTTCTGAAGGGAGAGCAACCTCAGGAAGGCCTCTAAAGAGGGAAACAACTGGGCTTGTTCTAGGAACTAAGAGAAAGTCATTGGGGCTGGCTTTTTTTTTTTTTTTTTTAATTTTATTTATTTTACTGACAGACAGCAGAAGCAGGGGGAACAGCAGAGGGAGAGGGAGAAGCAGGTTCTCCGCTGAGCGGGGAGCCTGATGCAGGGTTCGATCACAGGACCCCAGGATCATGACCTGAGCTGAAGGCAGACGCTGGCTTCTAATGAGGGGAAGACTGGATAAGATTAAGTTGGCAGGAGGCTGATGTTTTTTGGGTCATGGTAAGGAGTTTAGATTCTAAATGCAATGGGAAATCATTGAAAGGTTTTAACTAGTCAAGTGACATGATTCAATATACATTTTATCTTTTTTTTTTTAAGATTTATTTATTTGAGAGAGAGCATGTGAGCATGCAGACGGGGGTGGGGAGGGGCAGAGAAGGAGGGGGAGAGAGAGAGAACCTCAAGCAGACTCACTGCTGAGCATGGAGCCCGATGTGGGGCTCAGTCACTATCCTAAGATCATGACCTGAGCTGAAATCAAGCACTTAACCTACTGTGCCACCCAAGCGCCCCCCAATATACATTTTAAAAAGATAATCCTTGTTGGTTCATGGAGACTGGAATAGATGGGATTGGAGTGGGTGCAGGAGAATAGTTACAGGCTATTGAGTAATCCTGGCTTGAACTAGACAGGTGTGGGAGGAAGAAATGAAGAACAGTAATAGACTACAGAAATATTTTGCAGTTCGAGTTAATTCTTGTGATAGAGTGGATTTAAGAGTTGAAGGAAATGAAAGGGTTGGACTCTTAGTTTTCTGGCTTCAACTGCTATTTGGACATAATAAGGGGGAAAACTGGAGAAGGAATAAGTCTGAGAGGAAGAACACTTTGCAAAGCCAAGTTTGAGATGCCCATTATGTTTTCAAGAGCATATGTCTAAATGAGTCTGGAGCTCATGTGGAAGAGAGCCAGGGCTGGAGATGTGAAATTGGCTTTCTCACTCACCAGAGAGATGGTATTAATGCATCAAAACGTGATAAAATGTAGGCCTCAGGATTTAAGATGGCCAGAAGAGAGTATCCTTCCTCGATGATCTGTGGATTTCAGCCTCTTACTTCACCTGTAGTTTTGAAATTCACTCTATTTTATATATTGACTTGATTTTCTTAATTAGTTGATTTTGATGATTCTTTAGTAATTTTTCTGGTTTTTTTTTTCCCTTTCCAGTTTTGGCTGACCTTGGGCAGTAAGATTGAAATAATAATAAAATTTATACCTTTCGTACTGTACTTTGAAAAATCTGCTTTTGAGAACAGTTACTGAAATTGCCTTTCCTTCTTTCTCTTCTTCAGGCTGACTTCTCTAAACTTTTCTGCTTACATGTACATGCTCCTGAAACCTATAGATTTGTTTTTTTAAAAAGAATTAATTATTTCAAATATGTAGTATATGTGTATGATATGAAAATCAAAAGATACAGAAGAGTCTTCCTACCCTTCCTCATCCAGTCACTTACCTTTTCTGAGAGTAAGCCATGTTCCTAGGTCTTGTGAGTCATTCCATATCAGTTCATCTAAGATTAGTTGCATGGTATTCATTCTACTCTTATCATGTCATGATTTATTTACCAGTTTCCCATTATAGACTTAGGTTTTTGCTGACTTTTACTATACTGGAAAAAGTTCTTCAAAAGATATCACTATAAATAATATCATTTTCCAGGAGTATGAATATATCAGGATCAATTCCGAGGAGTAGAATTGCTGGGCCAAGAGTTTATGCATTATAAGTTTTGATAGATAATGCCAACCTGTTCTTCCTCCAGAGGTTATACCATTGCACTTTCTCACTAGCAGTGAGATAACACAGTGTCATGTGCTGACACATATGAACCCAATGAGTTACCAACTTCTTGATCTTTGCTGCTAATCTTGAGAGGTGAAAAGTGTGTCTTATTGAGACCTGTAGAATTAGAATGATTACAGAGTGGCTTTGATTGAATTTTACTGAATTAGTGAAATGACTATTTTATGATTGTCAGTACATATATGTATTTTTTTAAACCACCGCAAGTGTTTCTAAGTGACTGGAGAACATTATTTGATTCTGTATTTAAACCGTACATTATAATATAGATGTTTAAGTTTCAGGATTTTAAACCACTGAGTATCCTTAATTTGCAGGTTTTATCTGAGAGAACGAATATTGAACTTTGGGTTTGTGCCAACATTATTCGTCTCTTTAATGATGATAACACAATTCCCTTCATCATACGGTATCGAAAAGAGCTTATTAATAACCTCGATGCTGATTCCTTGAGAGAAGTTCGACAAACCCTGGAGGAGCTCCGGTAAGAAACCTGGGAAGGGATGAGCCTACTGTGAGGGAAAAGAGGCCATGTGAGCCAGTGAGGGAAACAGTGAGGAGGTGAATGACAGCATATTTCAACAGTTCCATTGTTTTGTTTTCTTGAATTACTGTAACTGAATGTAGTCACCTTCTGACAGAGGAAGTCAGCTCATTTTGCTTCTTTAGGTGTGTACAGAGTCCCTCTGCTGGAGTGTTTATGAATAGCTCGGGCCCGCATGGGCAGAAAGGAGATCTGCCTTAAAAGTGTGTGCTCAGGAGTTTGACCGTCATATTCTCTCATAGAAATATTTGTGTATAATGGCAAAGGAAGGAAACTGAGAAAAATACATTTTAGTCTGAATCTTTGCTAGCTTATATAAAACTGTCCTCTTAATACTATGAAGTCCCTAAATGGAGAGGTTTTTTTGGCAGTATAGAGTTTGGTAGGAAATATGTATATTTCTTTTTTCTGATCTTTTAAAGGGCATGGTAATTTGATATTAGTGGGTTTTAAGTTTTGTATAGCTATAGAATGAAAAGCATCCTTTAAAAAATTATTCCTCTGGACTTAATGTAATAAGTCAGAAATAAGCATGCCAAGACTATTAACTATATTTTCAGTAGAGTTTATTAAACATTCTTCACCATTCATGCATTTATTGCATGTCTCCTACATGCCAAGTGCTGTGTTGTTAATGTGTGTGTTCTTCAACTCTACGACAAGGATCTGATTAAAATTGGATAGAATTCTTACCTTCAAGCCATTCTAAAAGCGCTAAAAGTTGTTTTTTACAAGCAGCCTGGTAATCTCCTGGGATTTGGGGGGACCCTGCATCTCACTAGCATTTCTACACCTTTTGTTGAAGTTCTTTTAGTGCCAGGAGTATTAAGATGCTCATAGGTGGAGAATTATATTTCATTGAGAGGCAAAATCAATTAGCCAGCCCAGAAGTATAAATGACTGGCTAATCAAATGGTTTCAGATTTAAGTCTTCCAGGCCCAGGTTAGTATAATCAAGCACCAGGGGGTACAAACTGGAGATCCTAACTCTTAAAAGGGGTAGCATCTGTTCCAGCTGATTACTGACATGCAGTCTTGTCCGCCCAGTTTGCCAGCTTGTCCTGTGCATTTTTCCCAAAGAACCTGGTAATCTGAGTTTTTATATAAAAACTTTCTGGGCCAGATGAAACCATCTACAGGCCACATGTAGAAGGCCAGTAGTTTATGAATTCTGAAGTAAGCTTTCTATTTGGTTGAAGGCCAAGGTGATGAAGAAAATCTGAGGATTTGGGATCTGAAATTGAAGAAAGTGTCACAAACAAGCAAGAATAATTTATTTTAAAAATTAAAGGTATTTTAAAAATTTGGTTGTATGGGGGACAAATAGAAGCTTTATGTCAAGATTACTATTATTTTCTTTTTCTATAAAAAAACTTCTGCAGAAGAATTCATTCCCTGGGTATCTATTAGTAGTGAAATACATTGAATATTAGTGGAGGGATATTTCTCTGAATAAGTGGGGGCATTGACTGGGGCTTGGAAGATCTTTGTATACCATACAGAGATTTGAAAATGAGATATGGTCTCTATTTTTTCTTAAACTCAACATTTTCTATAACTTAGAGCATTGGTTTTCAATCTGTTAATTGCTACCTATAAAGGAGTAGTGAAACTAATGTAGTGGGTCATTACCACTTTAACAAAAATTAAATAGAGAATAGAAAATGTAAGAGTACAGTTTATGTAGTAAAAGTAAATATTGTTTCATGAAGCTGTTTATCATATGTTTGTGTAACTGTGTATTATATATATTTATATTATGTTTATACAACTTTATTATATCTAAAATTATATATACGTGTATATGTGTACTAGGTTGCAAAGTAAAAAATATTTTTTATTGAGGGTCACTGTTAAAAATGGGAATAAAAAAGGGTGATTATGTATAGTAGGAAAAACTTCCTGTTTTTTCTCTAAAGACGCCTTTCCTCTTCTATATATGCAGGCCAATAGGACATTGGCCTTTTGTCAAAATGACCCTGGTGGGCTTTAGCCCCTGAAAACAGTCTTGGGCTACCGGAATGTAAAAGATACACAGGTTGTAATATAAGTACTGCATATGCTTCCTCTTTAATTTACAATCTTCTACCTTTGGTGTTTTTTTTTCTTTTTTTATAAGTAGATTTAATTTTTTCCCCCATCAATCATTTCTAATAATCTATATTGGCATCTAACTTTTTCCCATCATTTTAGCAATTCCAATTAGGCAGATGCTGTAAGTAGTAACAGGTAACGAAGTAGGGTGAGAGGCATTAGATATAACAATAGGATTGTGTATTCACAGTACAAAATCATTATAAAGTAGTAGAATGACCATGCTCTTGCCCCTATTATCTATGCATTGATTCCTGGAATTAGCTTTTCTCTGTGAAATCCTGGCTCTCTCCATTGGAGAATGGTATTTAGAGACCAGTTATGGGTGCTAGGTGTGCTGGTCCTGAGTGATGATACCAAGTAGCAGTGAACACATCTAGCACCGATAACTTGGTTTCTATGTACTATTCGCCAGATTCCGGGGCTGGGGCAAGGAAAGTAAAAGCCTGGAATATCTTGTGCCAGAGAATAAGGAAGTGCTCAAAGAATGATGGGAATATGTCAAAAGAACACAGAAACTAATTTGGAGGGGTTACTTCTGGTCAAATTTGGAATAATTTGAGGATCAAAATAAGTGTTAATAATGGATTATAACCATTAAATGAAAACCATGAGTCTGTGGTGATATAAATAAATCAGCATATAAATTGAAACTTTAATAAGGAGTGGGATAATTAAATAGCTTTAGAATACCTCTCCACAAAATACTTAATTACAAAGAAATAGAGTGGCTGCATCATGTAGAAACCCACAAACACTATCAGATGATCTAAGGTGATTAGTGAAAATCATTTGCCACCTAAAGGATGCAGTGATAAGAACACGCCATTACTTCTGTAACATCAGAGAAACTCAGAGTGTAGGACATTCTACCAAATAACTGGCTTGTAACATTCTGAAGTATCAAGGCTTTGAAAATCAAGGGGAGACTGAGATACTATTTCAGCTTGAAGGAAACCATAGGCACATGGCAATTACATACAACCCACTCTTAACAAAATTCACTATCAAGGACATTATTGAAACAGTTGATGAAACTTAGGTGAGATCTGTGGATCAGAATATAGTAATAGATCTCTATTCATTAACTGATTTTAATATCTATATTGTTATGTAGGAGATTCTTGTTTATAGAAAATATACCCTAAAATATTTAGGTAATGGTAACTTATTCTTAAATGGTTCAGAGGGGAAAGTGTTTTTATCTCACCTACAACATTCCTGTAATTTTGAGATAGCTTCAAAAAGGAAGTTTTGACTCATAAGTCTTGTATATTACAAAAGTTTTTATTTTCAGGGCTGTTGCAAAGAAGGTTCATAGTACAATCCAAAAAATTAAGAAGGAGGGGAAGATGTCTGAGTGCTTGTTAAAAGCCTTGCTGAACTGTAAAACTTTTGAAGAACTAGAACATGTGGTAAGGAACTCTTTTAATCTTTTAATATAATACCTACCTAATTATAATATTATTTGGATCTTTTTATAGCTAAAAAAGATCTGGAAATAAAAAGATAAAGTCATCAACCATCGTTATGTAATTCAACAAAGTGCTTATTCAATAAATATCTATCAAGTGCTTTTTTTGTGTGGTTTGCTAAGATAAGTGTACAGAGTCCTTGTCTTTAAGGCATTCCCAGTTAAGTGGGGAGACAAAGGAGTGTAGGTTATGGAACTGAGAAGCTTAAGGGAGAGTGCTCAGCTGGAGACCTAACTGTGAGGGTCTTCAGCATGTAGTTGGTATTTAAAACCATGAGAATGGAAGATTTCACTCAGAGAGAGTTTGTAGGTAGGCAAGTCAGGATAGAGCATTGAGGAACACTAACTTTTGAAGCATGGTGGAGGAAGGGAGAACTGAAGCAGGAGACATGGAAAGAATGGTCAGGGAAGTAGGAGGAGAATCAAGAGATGATGACACCATGGAAGACTATAGGTGATCTATTGTTATTAAGTAAGTAAATGTAGTAGGGAAGTTTGGCAAGATAAGGACTGAAAAATGTGTATTTGTAAGTAGGGGATCATTACGCCTCTTTGGGATACCACTTTTAGCAAGGTATGGGAAGAGAAGCCCAATGGCTCAGGTTGAGGAGTGAATGTGTGTTAAGAAGTAGAAGCATTGTGTGTCGGCAGCTTTTAGAGGAGCTCCGTTGGATTGAGGAGAGGATCTTATAGTCCTTGTAGTCTAGGCACTGAGTTTTTAAGATGAGTGAATACCAACAAATGGTTATTGTGAAGTAAATAGAAAAGTGTAAAGAATCAGGTAAGGAATAACCATCTTTGTATAGCTAGTAGTCTCTGGTTGGTATTAATTCATCTCTGAAGGGAGAGGAAAGGGTTGAGAAAAGGATGTCTTTAGCATTCCCACCATGTCTTCTAATTTTGTGTTTTAATTTTGACTTGCTTTTTAAAACTGACTGGTATGGTATATTTTCTGACATTTTTTTTTCTAGTCAGCTCCGTATAAAACTGGGAGCAAAGGCACCAAAGCCCAGAGAGCAAAGCAGTTGGGATTAGAAGGAGCAGCCAAGACACTCCTTGAGAATCCAGGGGAGCTCAATCTGCTATCTTATATTAGACCCAATGTAAAAGGTATAGCTTTACTTCAAGAGATCATCCCTGTTTCTTTTTCTTTTTCTTTTTCCTTTTTAAATTTGAAAATTATGTTTTAAAAAAATGGTTTCATTAAGTAATGACTATACAAAGAGTATTATAGCATATAAAGAATAAATAATTCTAATAAAATAAATCCCCTTATACCTCTACTGCTTAGCTATTCTGCTTCCTCTTTTGATGAAGTTCCTGTTCTAGTCTTTTGCCCATTTTTATTGTGTTGTTTCTCTTTCTTTTTTTAATTAATTTATAAGTACTTTTTAAGATACTCTTTCTCAGTTATATGTATTACAAATCTTTTCTCCCAGTTTATAACTTTTCACTTTCTTTATGCTGTTTATTAAATAAACAGAAAATAGAAGGTCTTAGTTTTATTATAGTTAATTTATTAATCTTTTCAGTTTTGTTAATCTTTCCTCTAAGATACTTGTTTTTTTTTCTTTTTAGAGAAATTTCTTCATGTCCCAAAGTTTTAAAGAATGTCCTATATAGTCTTTTAAAACTTTGATTCTATTTCTAAAAATTTATTTAATTATAAAAGTCACGTCTACTTTTTAAAAAGAGTTTCAACAATTCTGACATATATGTTTTAAAGTGAAGTCCTGCTTCCACACTTCTACACTCCAGGAGTAAAGGGTCTTTTTTCTGAAATGTATCTTCCTAACCTTTTGTGTATCTGTGCCCAAGAAGGAGAGTGAGATGGGAAGAGGGTATGGGAGAGAGAATTTCTGAGAGAAACCCATGGAAAGTGACAACTGATACATGTCAAGATACATTGGTTTTATTGACAAAATAAGCCCTAGAGTAAGAGCTCTTTGAGCAAGAGTGGCTTTTTATAGGAGTTCTGACAGGATAGGATGGGAAGATTGGTGCTCTTCTAAGTCCTATGCTTATTCTGGTTTCTTTGGCCTTCTGTTTATTCTTTTGGCTAGGAGACCTAAGTGTCTACAGGGGGCAGTCTCTGATAAGAATCTCCACATTCGGAGCGCCTGGGTGGCACAGCAGTTAAGCGTCTGCCTTCGGCTCAGGGCGTGATCCTGGCGTTATGGGATCGAGCCCCCATGTCAGGCTTCTCCGCTATGAGCCTGCTTCTTCCTCTCCCACTCCCCCTGCTTGTGTTCCCTCTCTTGCTGGCTGTCTCTATCTCTGTCGAATAAATAATTAAAATCTTTAAAAAAAAAAAAAAAAGAATCTCCACATTCTGTACTACACTGTGGGGAATCCTAGCATATTGTAACCTGCATTCATTTTAAACTATTCAGCAATGTGAGTTTGTGATTAAAAAATTAAGGATGAGTGTCTGTAAAAATACAAATGTCTGTTCACATACAGATACACACATCTTAATATCTGTTTCGAAAACGACAATAATTAAAAGAGAAAGCAAGTAAGTATTGAATATAGAGATGGACTGAAATGAGTAAAACTCGAATTTAACTTTGTAATGTGTATTTTTGGTTGGATTTTCAAATGATGCAATTTTAATGTTTTAGTAGTAGCTGAGACTATAGCTGAGCGTTAAGGTCAGCCACAGTGGGAACTTTCTTGCCCAGTGATAGTTTTCTTAGTATGAAATATTGGAGTTTTCAGAATATCAGATGCATAAAGGTTTATTGTCTGTTCTTGCTCTTTTATGATCGATTTCCATTCCTTTTCACTCCTTTGGTACAAAATTTTCCTTAGTTTTGCATACATACTGAGTTCCTACTGGGTAGATTGGATGACTCTATCTCTTTTCATGACCGTATGTGGTGATGCTCATGAACTACATGGTGATGGACACTTGGTGATACTTCTGTCAATGGGGCTTGGTCAGGGCTCAGTGCAGTTACAGTAGCATATATTGAACTTCCTGTTTGCTTTATTCCCTCTTCCTTTTACTCTGATCATACATGTCAAAGAATTACAATTGATCCAAACACACTAGATACTGGTTTTTAAAGTTTGCTTGGATTGTTTTTTTCCTTTTCTCTGTCCCATCATTTCTTGGGCTATACACATACTCATGATCATCCTCAATTGTTTTATTTTTCTAAAGAAATATTTTCATCATTCCCATCATTTCTAGAAGAAGAAACCAGCTATTTCAGTGTGAAGTGGAAGACACTTCTTACTTGCCACAGACCAGTAGGAATTTGGTCTGAATCAAAAAGATATACGTGCCACAAATGGACTACATCCTAGAATTTTGAGAATATCCCCACGTTAATACAAGGAGGACTAGCTGATTGCTGTGTTGTGTGGAGAAGAGGTAGCCTTGTTGCAGATAAAGTGAAAGGAAGTGTTGGCCCTCCAATTTTTGTTACAGTTGTGGAGCTTTGAAGAATCTGGCTGGAAAGTTTTCACTACAACAAAGGAGATATGATTTTCTGCTTCTGTGGTCTTATTTTCTCCTGATTTCACTGAGATGCTAAACTTTTTGAACTCTTGTTATTTTTGGCTGTCTTAAGCCCTGATGATCAATTCTCTCTGATGGAAAAAAATGCTTATTCAAACACGCAAGACTCTTTTTTCAGTCCTTTCTCTTCCTAGTTGGACTGAGAGGGAGGTAATGTAATTTGGATGAGCTACCCAAGTGACTCTGATAATTTCTACCTCCCATTAGGAACCACTGCTCTAGAGGTAGCTCAAGGCACCTCCCCAGCTGTGTTTTTGTTTTTTTTATACTTTAATGGGTATCGGAATCATCTGGAAGCCTCTGCAAAACAAAAATCCCCAAGTATAGGAATCCATATTTTTAGTAAGTACCTAGCGTGGATTTATTTTTGGGTCCTTAGACTATACAAAACATTGCTCTAGAGCTCTAGTGTAATTTTAATTATATAAGGTTTATTAATTTAAAAAAATTTACAAATTGTATTCACCAGAAATGATGGTGAAGGTCTTTTATTTATAACAGCAAAGTATATAACTCCTTTTTTCTGTTCTCTTTCATTGATGATTCTCGTTGGAGATAGGTTCCATCTTTGCTTCTGACTTACTACTCTGGTGTTTCTATTAAATATTGTATAATGATACTGTAAGGTGCTTTGGGACTCCAGGAATTAGTGCATTAGTGACTGGTTTTCTTAGATGAAGACTGATATAGGGAGATAGCTCACCCAAGAGCAGACATTTATTGACTGCTTCCTATTATGTCACAACTGTTCTAGGTGCTTTACATATACAACCTTCCACCTCTCAAAGGTAATTCACTCCTGAAAATCCCCTCATAGGGAAACTCTCTTAAAATGTAAACAGACTTTGTATTAATTTTAGTGGTTAAATTTCTTTAAAATAATTTTAGTTATTTTAATAGTTAAGATTAGTTATAACAAAACCCAACAAGGCATTTCTCTTGGTTAATGACTCCATAAGTCTGTCATCTTATTCTCTTTGTCTTTTGTACCTATTACTCATTAAAACTATGCTCTCAGAAAAACATACTTATGATACTTAGGGCTTGTGTAATTCAAACTTCAATGCAAGAAAAAAAAGCTTTAATGGAAATACAACAACTAAGAAGAAATGGGAAAAAAGCAATGCAGATAATCTCTCTCAGTGTATATATAAGTTGATATCACAGGGGCCATAATGTTCAAGAGTCACTGCTATAAATTAGCAAACCAGAAGCACTTGGAAAGAACTTTATGCACCATTGGTAGACAATTCAGTTAGGAAGATGAATGACCACATAATGGCTCTTGTTTTGTGCTCATGAGATTTGAGAAATTCAAATGGGTCATTAAAAATGTGAATAAGTGCCTCATAAGTCAAAATAAGAATATTAATAAAATGACTTGTAAAGGATAATTTTTGTAACTGGTATGAAATGGTATACCTTGGGTTACGACTCTGTTAATATATATTTCCTATAGCATGTTTATTCTTTATAAACACTTCATGAAATAGGTGCTTTTATTCCATTTTTATAGGGAACTGAGGCACAGAGAGGTCAAGTAATTTGCCCAAGGTTACACATTTGGTTAGTGGTGGAACTAGGATTACACCAGGCAGCTGGCTCCAGAGCTGCATTTTTTACCACTAGGTTATATGATATGTAAAGGTCCTGTATTATTGTTTGGAGACTTTTTATTTTTTTGCAGAGGTAAGCTACTCACTGCTATGATACTTCTCTGTCTTAAGGTTTTCAATTTAAGGGTTTATTTTGACTGGAATAAATTTATTATGATTTAATTATAGACTTAAAAATCCAATCTGTAGTTCTTTCTTTGTTTTCCCCTTTCCCCTTCTCCTAAAGGACTTTCAGCCCTCCAGGATATAGAAACAGGAGTGCAGCATATTTTAGCAGACATGATTGCTAAAGACAAAGACACGCTTGACTTCATTCGGAAATTGTGAGTAACTCTTTTATAGCTTTCTGCTTTGTGGACTCATGCTGTTAAGGGTCATATGGTTAGTGCTAACACTAGTGTTCATTAAAAACTTTATTTTTAGATTTTTTTGGTAGCAGAACTCTTTGTTCAAGCAACAGAACCCTAATATACTAAACGGATAAAAGTAAAGTTGCTTTAATTGAATTCTAGGCGGGGATCCTGGAACTCTGCTTGCTCATCCTCCTTACACTGACACACCTCAATGGAGGGCTCTGAGGAACAGTTTTAAAACCATTACATTACACAGTGTATGCCAGAGAGAGATTCATATTCATTTAGACTGAGTGGCATGCTTTTTAAACATATTGTGATGTATGTAGTATACATGTATTATAATATCTCATTTCTGGTATTTATAAATGATAGAGTTAACTTGAGAATGTTTACTATCAGGTATAGATAAAAGTGCTGACCTCAAAATGAATTTCAGCTGATGCAGAGAGCTGCTTATCCATGGTATCATGGTCCCTTTATAAGAGATTAAAACCTCATGACTTAGGCCCTACTTGGGCTTTTGGATTTTATGCCTCATTAAAAAAAGATATTATCTTAAAATCCTATTTTAATATATTTTTCAGCTGTGTGTCAGCAGAGAACACAGGGTTTTGCCAGTGGTCTGCTTTTACTCTTTCTCCACATCTCTGTATGAGGTGTGCAGAGGAGAGTAAAGGTGGAGATGAACCAGTTGACTGCAGTGGCTTGTCAGGGTTTTTGTTAATACAGGGAGAGAAGTTTCTTAGTTCCTCAGTAATAGTAACGGTAATTCCTAGTAGGAATGAGTCAAAGGAGGAGAATTGCCTAGATTTTAAATGTGTTTTTATAAGTAATTATCCTTCCGAAATTTGTTTCAGTTTTATAAACTGTCGCTGGAAGCTGTTCTGCCATGTCTTGTTTCCCTTCTTTTTAGCTTTTTTTTTTTTTTTTAAAGATTTTTATTTATTCATTTACTTGACAGATAGACAGCCAGCGAGAGAGGGAATACAAGCAGGGGGAGTGGGAGAGGAAGAAGCAGGCTCCCAGCGGAGGAGCCCGATGTGGGACTCGATCCTGGAATGCCGGATCACGCCCTGAGCCGAAGGCAGCCGCCCAACGACTGCGCTACCCAGGCGCCCCATCTTCTTTTTAGCTTTTACTTGGCTCTGATTGTGTAGACCAGAATTATTGATCTTGTATGTGTAATTTTGGTCTTGCATAACTGCAGATGAACTGATTTAGGCCTTTTACAGGAGGATTGGGTTGCTATATGCTTGGATCTGGAAGATCTATGCTAGCAGAGTCCTCTTTTGATGGATCAGTACCTTTTTATACTTGGGCATCATTAAAAAAAAATCTCATTTGGTAATAGATTAAGTTTTTTGCTAACATTATTTCCATATAATGTGTTTCTTTGCTAAAGGACATGTTAATAACTACTTGCTTTTTGAATATTTGTTTATCTGAGCAGGTGCCAAAATAGGTATATTTGTATCCAGTCATCTCTGGCAAAGGTGTCCTCAAAAAAAGTAAATGAGAAGGATGTTGATAAGTTTCTGCTCTACCAGAATTTTTCATGCAACATAAGAAACATCCAACATCATCAGGTAAATAAACTGCTTATCCATGCTGATAGTAATAATAATGATGATACTTCGGATTTGCCTACTACTTTACTTATTAAGGAATTAAAGAATTTTAAGGCAACAATTTTCTTCTTTTTTTATATAAATTCTTATAATATTGTCATAACTTTCCCATTTCACAAATGCGGAACTCAGGACCCAGAAAAAGTAGTAAAACTGAGCATTATTAGCAGAGCTGACAATATACCACTTCAGGTATCTTGACTTTCTGACTGGTGATCTTTCGTATTAGACTTTGCTTCTCACTGTGCTTGGCTTTGAGCTCAATACTGGATTTTGTCCTTGTGACGTACAAATTAGAGATAATCTGATTTAGAATAAAGTGTGAGATCTCACTTAGTTGTGTAAATTTTAGTTATTTTATCTCTTTTACTCTCATTTTTCAGTTTAGTAGTTTTTTTCCTAATTGTTCTATCTACAACGTGGAAAGTAGCTTTTATGTCATATGGGGGAAAAAGATGATTTACAAACTGAAAATAAAATCATACTGGCTTTACATTTACCTGTGTAGCTACTTTTACCAGTGTTCTTTATTTATTTGTATGCTTTTGAGTTACTGTATTGTGTCCTTTCATTTCTGCCTGAAGGACTTACTGTAACATTTCATGTAGGGCTGGTCTACTAGTGACAAACTCCCTCAGTTTTTGTTTATCTCTAAGGTCTTAATTTTTTTTTAAGTTTATTATTAATTGTGGTAAAATACATGGAACATATGTATTTAGCTTATAACTTTACCATCCCAACCATTTTTGAGTGCACAGTTCAGTAATGTTAAGTATATTTACATTGTTGTGCAACCAATCTCCAGAACTTTTTTTGGGTATAGAATTCTAGGTTGACAGTTTTTTCTTTCAGCTCTTTGAATTTATCATCCCATTGTCTTCTAGTCTCCATGGTTTTGATGAAGAATCAACTGTTAATCTTATCGAGTCCTTAACACATGATGGATTACTTCTCTTACTTCTTCCAGGATTCTCTGGCTTTAGGTTTTGATAGTTTGATTATAATGTGTCTCACTGTGGATCTCCTTGAGTTTATCCTTCTTGGGGTTCATTCTGATTCTTGGATGTGTTGATTGTTTTTCATCAAAACTGAAAAATTTGGGTTATTATTTTTTCAAATATTCTTTCTGCCTCTCTCTCCTCTCCTGGGTCTCCTGTTAATCGTTATGTTGGTATACTCAATAATGTCCCACAGGTTTCTTAGGCTCTGTTTCTTTCTTTTTCTTCTCAGAGTCTATAATCTCAATTGACCTATCTTCAAGTTTGCTGATTCTTCTTCTGCTTGCTCAAATTAACTATTGAACCCTTTCAGTAAATTTTTCATTTCAGTCATTGTAGTTCTCAGCTCAGAATTTCTATTTGGTTTCTTTTTGTAATTCTCAACTCTTTATTGATATTCTGCGTTTGTTGAGACCACATTCTCCTGATTTTTTTTAGGTCTTAGGTCTTTTAGGTCCATGATTTCCTTTAACTCTGAGCATATTTAAGACGGTTGATTTAGAGTGGTCTGGTAAGACCAATGTCCGAGTTTCTTCAGGGATAGTTTCTGTTTCTTTTTTCCTGTAAGTGGGTCATACTTTCTTGTTTCTATGCATGCCTTGTAATTTTATGTTAAAAACTTGACATTTTGAATTATAAATTGGCAACACTGAAAATCAGATCCTCCCCCTCAATATTTGTTGTTGCTGCTGTTGGAGAGTTTGTTGTTAGTTGAGTACCTTCTAAACTATTTTTGAAATGTCTGTATTCTTTGTCATGTGTGACCACTGAAATCTCTTCCCTTAGCTTAGTGGACCTGTAGTTATTTGACAGAGATTTTCTTCATGTCTAAATAGCCTAAACAAAGAACACATTCTCCTAGTTCTTACAGAGTAACTCTTGGGGATACTCCTCCAAACATTAGCATAGCAAAGCTGTTTACAACTCTCCCCTTAGCCTTCACTTCCTGTTTGTATGGAGCCCAAAGGTTAGTCAAAGGTGAAAGCTTAAGGTCTTTTCAGAGCACAAGGCTAGTCCCAACCATGCATACAGATTCTGAGATTCTCTAGTCTATGCAGGAACTTTAAAAAGCCCCTTTCCCCTCAAGTATCTAATATGCAAGCCTCTTTTTCATTGAGTGGTTTTTTTTTTTTTTGGTTGTTTTTAGGGGTCTATTTCTTGGTTACCCTGACTGTAGTCCCTCATCACCTACTGTTATTCCTTACCCCTCAACACTGCAACTAATTTATTTGCCTTTAAATACTTCTGACAAATGTCACCCAGAGAATGGCTTCTGTCCTGGGAAAACTCTGAGACAGGCAAAACAAATGCAGGCCCTTGAGTCCATCCTTCAGGAAGCCATCAGACAGATCAAAACACACAACCACAGATTTTTGAGAATAAGGTTCATGTTGCTCCCTCTGGCACTAACAACCTGTGCTAGGAATGTAGGCTGTTATCTTCATGGCCACTGCTCATCTGCAGAGTAGAGGATGGCAAATGGTTAAGTTAAAAGTGTTTTTTTTTAAATTTTAATGTTTTTTTTTATTATATTATGTTAGTGACCATACAGTACATCCCTGGTTTCTGATGTAAAGTTTGATGATTCATTAGTTGCGTATAACACCCAGTGCGCCATGTAATATGTGCTCTTCTTACTACCCATCACCAGTCTATCCCATTTCCCCCACCCCCCTCCCCTCTGAAGCCCTCAGTTTGTTTCTCAGAGTCCATAGTCTCTCATGCTTCACTCCCCCTTCTGATTACCCCCCTTTCTTTATCCCTTTCTTCCCCTACCGATCTTCCTAGTTCTTATGTTCCATAGATGAGAGAAATCATATGATAATTGTCTTTCTCTGCTTGACTTATTTCACTTAGCATTATCTCCTCCAGTGCCGTCCATGTTGCAGCAAATGTTGAGAATTCGTTCTTTCTGATAGCTGAGTAATATTCCCTTGTAAACATGGACCACAACTTATTAATCCAGTCATCTGTTGAAGGGCATCTCGGTTCCTTCCATGATTTAGCTATTGTGGACAATGCTGCTATGAACATTGGGGTGCATATGGCCCTTCTCTTTACTACGTCTGTATCTTTGGGGTAAACACCCAGTAGTGCAATGGCTGGGTCATAGGGTAGTTCAATTTTTAACTTTTTAAGGGACCTCCACACTGTTTTCCAGAGTGGCTGTACCAACTTGCATTCCCACCAACAATGTAGGAGGGATCCCCTTTCTCCACATCCTCTCCAGCAATTGTTGTTTCTTGCCTTGTCAATTTTTGCCATTCTAACTGGTGTATCTTAGTATCTCAGTGTGGTTTNTGAGTCTTTTCTTGTTGATATGATGTATCACATTGATTGATTTGCGAGTGTTGAACCATGCTTGCATCCCAGGTATGAATCCCACTTGGTCATGATGGATAATCCTTTTAATGTACTGTTGGATTCTATTAGCAAGGATCTTGTTGAGGATTTTGGCATCCATATTCATTAGAGAAATCGGTCTGTAATTCTCCTTTTTGAGGGGGTCTTTGCCTGGTTTGGGGATCAAGGTAATATTAGCCTCATAGAATGAGTTTGGTAGCTTTCCTTCTGTTTCTATTTTTTGAAATAGCTTTAGGAGAATAGGTATTATTTCTTCTTTGAATGTTTGGTAGAATTCCCCAGGAAAACCGTCTGGGCCTGGAGTTTTATTATTTGGAAGGTTGTTTATCACTGACTCAATTTCTTCATAGTTAATTGGCCTATTTAAGAAATCTATTTCTTCCTGTTTCAGTCTTGGTAGTTTATAGGTTTCCAGGAAGGCCTCCATCTCTTCCAGATTGTTTAGTTTTTTGGCATATAGCTGTTGATAAAAGTTTCTAATAATCCTTGCAATTTCAATGGTGCTGGTCGTGACCTCTCCCTTTTCAGTCATAATTTTAATAATCTCAGTCCTTTCTCTTTGTTTTTGGACAAGTTTTGCCAGTGGTCTGTCAATTTTATGGATTCTCTCAAAGAACCAGCTTCTAGTTCTGTTGATCTGCTCTACTGTACTCCTGGTTTCTAATTCATTGATTTCTGCTCTAATCTTGGTCAACTCCTTCCTTGTCAGTGGGTTAGGCCTGTCCCTCTGTTGCTGTTCCAGTTTCTTGAGGTGAGAATATAGAAACTGCATTTTAGATTTTTCTATTCTTTTGAGTGAGGCTTGGATGGCTATGTATTTCCCCCTTAGGACTGCCTTTGCAGTATCCCATAGGTTTTGGACCGTTGTGTATTCATTCTCGTTGGTCTCCATAAATTGTTTAATTTGTTTTTTGATTTCCTGGTTTATCGAGTCATTCTTGAGCAGGATGGTTCTTAGCCTCCAAGTGTTTGAGTTTCTTCCAGGTTTTTCCTTGTGGTTGAGTTCCAATTTCAGAGCGTTGTGGTCTGAGAATATGCAGGGGATAAATTTCAGTCTTTTGGTATTGGTTGAGACCTGTTTTGTGACCCAGAACATGGTCTATTCTTGAGAATGTTCATGGGCATTAGAATAGAATGAGTATTCTTTGGTTCTGGGGTGTATTGTTCTATATATATCTGTGAGGTCCATCTCGTCGAGTATGGCATTCAAAGTTTCTTTGCTGATTTCTTGCTTAGGTGATCTGTCTATTGCTGATAGTGGTGTGTTGAGGTCCCCTACTATTAGTGTATTTTTATCTATATGCCTCTTTATTGTGGTTAAGAGTTGGCTTGTGNCTTTATTTTGGTTAAGAGTTGGCTTGTGTATCTTGCTGCTCCCCTGTTGGGGGCATATATATTAATAATTGTCATATCCACTTGTTGAATACTTCCTTTAAGAATAATATAGTGCCCTTCTGTGTCTCTAACTATAGTCTTTAGTTTAAAATCCAATCTGTCTGATATGAGAATTGCTACCCCAGCTTTCTTTTGAGGTCCATTGGCGTGAAAGATGGTATTCCTTCCCTTTACTTTCAGTCTGGATGTATCTTTAGGTTCAAAATGAGTCTCTTGTAGACAGCAAATGGATGGGTCATGTCTTTTTATCCAATCTGCAACCCTGTGGCGTTTTATGGGAGAGTTTAAGCCATTTAGATTGATAGAGATTATTGACAGATATGATTTTAATGATGCCATTTCTCTTTAAAGTCTTTGTATCGGTTGTGACTTGCTGCTCTGTATCACTCTTGGGGCCTTTTTACCTTTATAGAGCCCCCCTTAATATCTCCTGTAGGGCTGGTTTCGTGGTTACGAAATTGGTCAATGACTGGCGATTCTGGAAGGTCTTTATTTCTCCATCCATTCTGAATGACAGCCTTGCTGGATAACGGATCCTTGGCTGCATTTTTTCTCTGAAAGAGCTTTAAAAATGCCCCCCCAAGCCTTTCTCTCATTCCAGGTCTCTGTAGACAGGTCTGACGTAATCCTGATACCTTTGCCTTGGTACGTGAGAAATTTCTTTGCCCTGGCCGCTTTCAATACTGTATCCTTGGATCTAATATTTGCGAATTGCACTATGATGTGACATGGCATAGGTTTGTCGTGGTTGAGCTTGGGAGGGGTCCTATCTGCCTCTTGGGCACTAATGCTTGTTTCCCTTGNTTAGGGAAGTTTTCAGCTACAGTTTGTTCAAATATCTCTTCTAGACCTCTGTTTTTCTCCACCCCCTCGGGGATGGAGAAACGTTTCATTGAGTCAGTAATCTCCCGTAACCTACATTCCTGAGCGTGGATTTTTTTGGGTCCAGATTCTATTTTAGTTTTCTCTTCTACTCACCCATCCTCCAATTCGCTGATACGTTCTTCTGCCTCATTCACCCTGGCAAGTCAGAGCCTCTAGTTTTGACTGCATTTGGCTCATAGAATTTTTAATTTCTGCCAGATTCGCTCTCATTTCCGCCCTTAGAGATTCTAATTCTCGNGATTCTATATTCTCATTAACATTTTCGTTAATACTTTTTTCAAGTCTACACATCATCTTGACCATTGTTACTCTGAATTCCATTTCTGATAATTTGGTTATATCCATATCCATTAGTTCTGTGGCAGAGGCCACAGACTCATTGTCTTTTCTTTGCTGGGGGGGATTTCTCCTTCTCGTCATTCTGATGAGGAGAGGTTGCGGGGTTGTCCAGAGCCCAAATTATTGACCAGGACCCAGGCCGCACCCCCTTGTTTTATAGGTACCTTAGGGATGTGGGCTTCTTGATTTTTCAGCCTGCTTTCTGGGGGAGGGGCCTGCTGCGCCGATACTCAGGCAACCCTTTATGGGTAGGGTCTCCGTGTCCCCTGCGAGGGGGGAGGGGATGGGCACACTGTGAGCCGGTATTTCCAGGCTTTTGTTCTCTGGTGGCTTTCCCTGGCGGTTTGCTGTGCCTCTTCTGAGAGTCAGAGAAGCATTCGCTGAATCTCAGCCTCTGTCTCAGAACAGAGGGATCGCGGACCGTTCTCCACTGATGTTCTGGCCACTTTAACTCTGTTTCTGTTGGTGCTGCTCAACCCTGCACGTCCTGGGATGTGCGCCCCACACCCTGCGTCCCAGTTCCTCACATCCAGGGCCGGCGGTTCTCTGTCCTTTGTGTTTCTAACACCGCCAGCCTGTAGGCGCCCCCGTGCGCTCCCGGAGCTCCCGGTCTCAGTCTGGATCCAGTGAGCACACCAGAGCTCCGGTTTTCAGTCTGGTCAGGCACGTTCCCCTGCTCTCGGTCTCAGTCTGCTCTCTCGTGGGTGCCAGTCCGCAAGTCTGCCCGCTCCCCCGTGCAGGTGGCTACCGCTTCCCAGCGCCCGAATGCGGCTACTCCCTCCCCCTTTCGTTTATCTTCCGATATCTGTGCGCGGTTTCATGGCTCCCCGCTTTGTACCTCAATACTCAGCGCTGGAGATGTTCATTTGTAGAGATCCCGATGTATCTTCCTGCGTCTCAGGCTGATTCTGTGGATGTTCAGGCTGGTCTGGTACGTATCCATCTCACCTCAGGGGACTGGCTGAAAAAGGGGTCCCCTACTCCTCCGCCATCTTAACTCTCCTCCCACCTAAAAGTGCTCTTTTACCAAAACTCTTTGGCTCTTTTTTCTTTAAATGTTCCTCTGGTTGTTGTAAGCTTTTTATTAGGGTCCAGAGTTCTGAAAAAGTTGATTCTGACAGTTCTGGCCAGTTTGTTATTTTTGTAGAGGGATGGACTGTTGGAATTCACTCCTCTATCGTGTTGTTGATGTCACACCTAACAGCATCTTTATTTATTTATTTATTTTTTTTAAAGTGAGAGAAGGGAGTTTTTTTTTTTTTTTTTTTAAAGATTTTATTTATTTATTCGACAGAGATAGAGACAGCCAGCGAGAGAGGGAACACAAGCAGGGGGTGTGGGAGAGGAAGAAGCAGGCTCACAGCAGAAGAGCCTGACGTGGGGCTCGATCCCATAACGCCGGGATCACGCCCTGAGCCGAAGGCAGAAGCTCAACCGCTGTGCCACCCAGGCGCCCCCTAACAGCATCTTTAAAATGTGCTATTGTTCCCCTTGCTCTATTCCAAAACCAGAATGTAGCTTTAACATTATAAACTGTCCTTCTTTATCTTTTTTAATGGTTTTTAGCTTAAAGTCTACTTTGGTATCAAGATTGCAACCTGTATTTTCTTAATGGAAATTGATTCCTCCCTTATTTTAATCTCAGTCCTACAGTTATATGAAATGCTTGCCCTCTGTCCTTTTGCCAGAACTTTCCAGTCTTCTTTTGTTGTAATGAAGCTTATTCTGTAGTCCAGTAGGGAGTTGGCCAAGCTTTTCTGTAGACGACCAGAGAATAAATGTCTAGATTTTCTGAGCCAGGTAGCTTTGCAGCAGTTATACAAGTGCCATTGCAGCATGGCAGTCGTCATAGATAATACAGAAACTTGGGAGCATGGTTGTGTTTTAATAAACTTCTGTTTATGCAAACAGATGTTTGATTTGGCCATGGACCATAGTTTACTGACCCCTGTTCTTCTGTATTTCTCAAGTAGGGTATATATGTACAGTATTCTCTAAGTTCTAACACATTCATAATCGTTTCAATGGGCATGATACATGGACAGCTTAGATCAGTATAATATTTTTTGTTTTTACTTTCTTTCCTATATTTTCTTAAATATGTTGCTCTGTTGTTGCCTTGCTTTGCATGTTGCTATAGAGAAATCAGATGGAAGTCTAGTTCTGTTCCCTAGAAATGCCAAAGATGTGGGTCCCATGTTTAATTCTCTTTATTAAAGTTTTATAGGAAGATGAGGAGGGGATTTGGAATCAAGAGATTGCCAGTTCTCCAAGCCTGGAAGTCCTCAGTATAAGATTTTTAAAATTAATTTTTCCTTCCATTTGCATTTTACTGTTAAAAAAAAAGATTATGAAAAACATTAGCGTGCATTACCTTTCAAAATGTGATATTTTCCATTAGAATTGTTAATTTTTTAACTTACGGTGATATACAGACGTGAAAAGGTGTTTGTTTGGTTTAAGGTAACATAAGTGTCGTCAATTATCCCACAAATTTTTCTTGGACACTTTATTGTATATTGGTTTCTACTTGGGGTGTGGAGGTGACATGGCCTTTTCTCTTATTAGTTATAAGAGTTATTTTTCTGTTCTAGATCTAATTCCTTTATGTGATAAATGATTTGCAAAACTTTTCTCCCATGCTATAAGTTCTCTTTTCACTTTCTTAATGGTATCCTTTGATGTATAATTTTATTGACGTCTAATCTATTTATTTTTTCTTTTGATTGTGTATGTAGTGTTACATCTCAGGCCTTAGCTAACTCATGGTCATGAAGATCTTCTCTTATATTTTTTAAGAGTTTTTTACTTCTTTTTTTTTTTTTTTTAAAGATTTTATTTATTTATGTGACAGAGAGACAGCCAGCGAGAGAGGGAACACAAGCAGGGGGAGTGGGAGAGGAAGAAGCAGGCTCCCAGCTGAGGAGCCCGATGTGGGACTCGATCCTAGAACCCCGGGATCATGCCCTGAGCCGAAGGCAGACGCTTAACGACTGCGCCACCCAGGCGCCCCAAGAGTTTTTTTACTTCCTATATTAAGGTCTATGACCAATTTTGAATAATTTTTGTGTATGATGAGGTAAAGAAGGAATCTAGCTTCGTTCTTTTGAACATAACTCTCCAGTCATCCCAGCATTGTTTATTGAAAAGACTGTATTTTCCCCCAATGAACTGTCTTGGCATCCTTGTTGCAAATCAGTTGATTGTAGGTGTATAGATTTATTTCTGAACTCTTAATTTTATTCTACTGATCTGTGTGGCTATCCTTACGCCAGTACCACACAGTTGTGATTACTGTAGCTTTGTAATAAGTTTTGAAATCAGAAGGTAGGAGTCCTTCAACTTTTTTCTTCTTTTTCACATGGACTCTGGGTCCCTTGAATTTCTTCGTGACTCTTAGAATTTGTCAATTTTTGCAAAGAATCTAGCTGTTATTTGATAGGAGTGCATTGAATCTGTAAATCTATTGGGGTAATATTGCCATTCTAGCAACATTAAGTCTTCTGGAACATGGGATATTTTTCCATTTTTTCAATTTCTTTTAACAATGTCCTGTAGTTTTCAGAGTATGCTTTTGGTACTTCCTTTGTTAAATTTATTCCTGAGTAGTTTATTCCTTTTGATGGTATGGTAAATGAGGGTGTTTTTTTTGTTTTTGTTTTTGTTTTTTTCAGAATGCTTATTGCTAGTGTGTAGAAATTGATTATCCTGCAATCTTGCCAAATGCTTTATGAGTTCTAATAGTTTTATAGTGAATTCCTTAGAGTTCTCCATATATAAGATTATATTATATGCAAATAGAGGTAGTTTTCTTTCTTTTCAATCTAGGTGTCTTCTGTTTCTTTTTCTTGTTTAATTTCCCTGGCTAGAACCTCCAGTCTGATGTTGAATAGAAGTGGCAAGAGGAGACCCTTGTAATTTTGGAGGGAAAGTATCCAGTCTTTCACCATTAAGTATGTTGCTATCTGTGAGGTTTTTGTATGTGATCTTTATCACATCGAAGAAGTTGTTTTCTGTTCCTAGTTTTTTGAGTGTTTTTGTTGTGAACAAACCTGGAATTTTGTCAGATATTCTTTCTGCATCTATAAGATGCAAGAAGATTGTGTGATTTTTGTTTTTTATTTTATTGGTATGATATATCTTGTTAATTGCTTTTTGGGTGTTAAACCAACCTTGCATTCCTGGAATAAATCCCTCTTGGGTCTAGTGTGTAATCCTTTTTATATATTTATGGATTTGGGAGGATTTTTATATCTGTATTCTTAAGAGATAATGGTCTTTATTTTTTTCTTGCAATGCTCTTGTCTGGTTTGCATCGGAGTAAATAGAGTTGGGAAGATTTTTCTCCTATGGTATATTTTGGAAGGGTTTGTGAAGAATTGATATTAATTCTCTAAATGGTTGGTAGAATTCTGTGGTGAAGCTATCTGGGCCTGGACATTTTCTTGTGGGAAAATTTTAAATTAGTAATTTAGTCTTCTTTATTTATTGTAGATCTTTTCAGATTTTCTGTTTCTATTTTATTCTGTCTTGGCAGTCTTTTTAAGAATTTTTCCATTTTATTTAAGTATATTTTGTATAATTTGACATACGTTATTCGTAGTATTTTTACGATCCTTTTTATTTCTATAACTTCCATGGTAATGGCCCCTCTTATTTTCGATTTTGGTAATTGGAATGCTTCCTCCTTTTTTCTTGGTTTAGTGAAAGGCTTCTCAATTTTGTGATATTTTCAAAGAAAATTTTTGGTTTTGCTAGCATTATTTCCTATTGTTTTCCTATTCTCAATTTTTCCTCTGTTCTTTATTTTTTCCTTTATTCTACTTGCTTTAGATTTGTTTGCTCTTCTTTAAAGGAGTGTTTCTACTGTATTTTAAGACACTTGCTTAAGAGACAGCCTAATCTGAGTTTAAATTTTTCCTTCACTTGTTATCTTTGTTATTTGGGATAAATTAGTCTTAAAAAATTACTATATGAAGTGAAGATCATACATATCCCCCTGTTAGCTTTGAAAATTAAATGAGGTAAGTATTTAAAGGGCTGAGATAGACTTGACAGTTAGTAAATGCTCAATAGTTAGTAGTTATTATTCCACTTGGGAATTTGCATGCATCTTTATCTTAGCAATATATTTTCACAAATATAAAAAGAAAATTTCTTAACTCCAGATAATCAAAATTTTCAATTAATCAAATCTGAAATGAGATTTTTAGATCACTAAAGTCTCTTCCTGTGAATGTCGTAGGTTTTATACCTGTATTTTATTAAAAAATAACTTTTTTGAAAAAAGTATAAAGAAATTATTATTTTTAAATACGCTTTTGGTAAATAAATTAATTAAAAATTGATACAGCTCTAGGCTGAATAACCGCTCTATTTATTTCACCAATGTTGACTGATTAAGTTGACCATTTACCTATTTAGTGGATCATCAGTCTATGCCATGTATGTTTGCATTCAGATTCTGGCAATTAACCGGGGAGAAAATTTGAAGATACTGACTGTCAAAGTCAACATTTCTGATGGAGTGAAGAATGAATTCTGCAGGTGGTGCATCCAAAACAGGTCTGTTTATAGATTTTTACAGAATTTCCTATCTTCCAATACTAAAATACCATATGAGATCTATACCTGCTGATATGGGGAAGTGTCCATTCTGTTAAGCAAACAAACAAACGTTGACAGACAATGGATATGTGTCCTTTTTACATCAAAAAAAAGTAGAAATGTTGTGTATGTTTAAATAGGAAACAGGATATATTAAATATTAAAATAAATTATTAATCGTGGGTATTTCTGGAGAGAAGGACTTTTACTTTAGTACTTTTTTGTATGACTTAAATCTTATACCAAGTGTTTTCTCTTATGAAAAACTAACAAAAACATAGTGTATATGGCATTTCTGTAATGTTGTGATCATTAAGGATAATTGAAACAAGAATATAATTTATTAGATATTACAATATAAGTCTCTATACATAATATATGCAATTTACCTAAAATGTTTTGCACATTAAGGATGATTGATGCAAACATTAAGTTTATTGGATATTTCAGAGTATTGTCTAAACTTATGTAACTTTTTATTATCTTTTTTCATTTGTTAAGGGAACCTTTTAAAATAGCACCACATATTTATATAGAACTTCTAACTTTCAGTTTTAACTTTTTAGAGTGTATTTGATCCTTACAACAGTCTGTTCTTTTGGTAGAGCAGATTTGTAGCTGCCATTTGACCAATGAGAAAACTGATGCAAAGGTAAAGAAGCTTGCCTAGCAGTTAGGACATACAGATTTGGGGTATGCTCCTTACAAGCTACTTCTGTGTACCCTTAAGTTAGGGAGATTGCTGGGAAAGCCATTTGAAGAGTTGGATGAATTTTTCTTTGAGAGGAACAAGTGCTATATACTTTGGAACTTAGCTCTCTCATCCAGTATCATTCTTGCCATCAGTTCATTGGAAACCGGTTTGCCAAAAACCAATTCCATGAAGGATCAGCTTGTTCAATCACCAAATAATGCTAACCAAGTACCCATCAAGTGAAACAAGTATCTCAGTGGTAAATTCTGTAAGCCAATTGTGTTATATCCATTCAGTGGAATTCTGTGCAGCCATCTTAAAAACGTTGAGATAGAGCTAAAATTGAGATATAAACATGTCTTACTACGTTAAAAAGACAGTTTATAGTTAGTATTTATAGTATGCTCTCGTTAGTGGCAAAAAATAGGTCTATATGTGTGTAAGAAAATTTTTGAAAAAATACAGATGATCTATTCCATAGCTGTAGTGTGAGATTTTAATTTTGTTGTATACTGCCTGGTAGAGTTTTTTTTAAATGAATGCTTATTCTTTTGTAAACAAATAAATTTCATTAAAAATGAAAAAAATAAATACCTAAAAGCAATCATAGATTTAAACAATTGTATTAAGAAATTAGATAATTTTAATTTAAAATATGTTGAAATTCTAAGAGAGCTTCATAAAAAGAACAAAATCCTAGAAGTGGATATATCTGAGTTTGAATTCCAGTTATATTACTTCTTACTCTTGTGACTATGAGTACATTATTTAATTTCTTTTGGTTTCATTATTGTCAAAATGGTGAGTAATACCTTTTTCACAAATTTAAGAGAATTAAATGATATTCCATGTAATTGTGTAGCCTTCAGTGGTATCTGGTATTACGAAGTTGGGGATTATTGTGTAAAACTCCTTTTTAGAAATGACTTTTATAAATAGATCACAGTAAACTGGAGAAAACTTATTTTCTTGTGAATGTTCATAATATTCAGTATCAGTGTGTCCTCAATAGTTAAGGAAGTATTACTTATGCTTTAAACTGTTATCTTCATATTAAGTAAATGTTAGGGAATAGCTTCCTTACAGAGACTTAAATGGTTTTTCTTGGCTCATCTAAATTATATTTTATTCAGTTCTCCTCCAGTTGAATTGGTAATATTGTTTGACCTGTACAATAATACTTTACATTACTATGGTATAGCAATATAAGTTTCAGTTATGTTCTAGAAGTTTCTCTTCATATGGATAATTGAAGAAACTCTTCTATGGGAACTGAAGAACTGAAACAAGAGCCAGCTAAAATACTTTTCTGGGAACCAAGAACCATTCTCAGGGAATTGTTTTCATTTTTTAAACACATTTGAATGACTGGAGATACTCAAATCTTTTCTTCTTTCTCCTCTTCTTTTTTGTTTTACTCTCTTTGTCCCTACTTCTTCCATCTTCCACCTCTCTTTGTATTCAAACATCCAGGTTATACACTAGATGCTCGGGATTCACCTGTAAACCAGATAAATATGTTTGTCTTTGGTGACAATGTAATTTAGTGGAGAAGACCCAGAGCATATGGTTTAGAGTGTGTTGAGGTTATAAAGGAGAAGTGCGATGTTTCATGAGTTTGTAACAGGGAACTCTAATGTAGTCTGGGTTGTGTGCAGATGGAGGTTGGAGATAGAAGAGGAGGAACAGGAAGCAACAAGAAATGATTGACTTGTGGGCATGGGCCAGATCATACCTAGTTTTCTAGACAGGGTAAGGATTTTATTCTTTATCTTTAAGGGTAATCAAAAGCCTGTAAAGTGTTTAAACAGAGGATTGTCATGATCAGTTTGCATTTTACGATTACTCTGGCTGCAGTATAGGGAATTATTTGGAAGGAACCAAGAGTAGATGTGGGGGCAAGAGATAAGGTTTGTGGAAAACCATTGAGGCTTCTACAGGGATTGAGTAAGCAATGTTAAAGATTTCTGTGTTTTTCTTATTAGCAATGGGGAAACCTTAGTTTGGTCTTAAAGGAAATGACCCCCAGCAGATATCAGATACATACATTTAAACAACCACTCCATTAGGGCCTTCGCCTCTAAGGATTATCTTCCTAGCGTACTGTCCCATGACCCAGGACTATGTTCTCTCCTAATTTGCCAAGCTCCATAGCATGGTGTATAAGACCTTTAATGATCTCGCTACTGCCGTATTTCTAGCCCCATTTACTTCCTACCTAATCCTGACAGTTATACTCTAGCAGTACTAATCTGCTTGAAAGGACTCATCATGTTCTTTCATGCTTCTTCTTGTGCTTCTACATGCTTTTACATGTGCTGTGGTTTCTTACCAGTATGCTTTTTTCCTCCTCGGTCTTGTTTGCTAAAGCAAAATTTATTTTTTAAAACCCCTCTCAGATGTTTCTTCTGGAACATCTTTCGTGACATTGGGCTCTCCAAATTAACAATAATAACAGCAATAACAGTAACAACAGTAGTGTTAATTGTCATATTAATAATGTGTGTCCAGTTCATCTCCTATGCCTCCCTAACTCTCATGCCCTCAGGTAAAGGTGACAGTAGGGAGTGACAGGGATTTGAGTGGAAGGATGTATGTCCTGAAAGCACTTTAATTCAAATTAAAAAACAAAACTGTATTCTACTCAGTTAATGACCTTCTGTGGAAAGGATTCAAATAGTTCTTATTATGAAATCTTTGGTGTATCACATTATAGATGCTTAAATGTTTGTCCACTGAAATAATTTAGTTAATTTCCTACCTGAGATAAGTAAGAGAGATGACAGTGTCCCTAGGGTATATTAATGATTTATTTTATTAATGGTTTGTACTCAAGAGTCATTGAAGGGCAAGGGCTATAGATGGATGGAAACATGGAAGGAGTTGGACTGAATTTGTCCTTTTTAGCTTTTGTTTTTCTCTTACTGTTCTTTATCCAGTGCCCGCTACCACTCAGTTGGACTCTGACGTTTATATCCGTCAGCATGTATGCAGGTATACTGTGTGGTAGAGCACTGCAGCCTGAGGGGTAGAGTGAGTTCTAAGGAATGGCAAGAGGCAAGGGTTAAAACAGTTTTTCCTTTGCTCAGTCTGCTTTAATTCTCAGAAAGAGATAAAGGAATGGGCAAAGAAGGATACATGTTTGTCTTAGCTTTCCTGCCGTAACAAAATACCGTAGACTGAGTGGTTTAAACAACAGAAATTTATTTTCTCCTAGTTCTGGAGGCTGTAAAGTCCAAGATCAAGGTGTAGGCTGGTTTGGTTCCTGGTGAGAACCCTCTTCTTGGCTTGTAGACTGCTGCCTTCTCACTATGCCCTCACCTGGCTGGGAGACAGAGGGATAGAGAGACAGCAAGCTCTCTGATAATCTTTTCTTCTACTAATCGCATCGTGATGGCCGTACCGTCATGACCAATTATCTCCCAAAGGCCGCACCTCCAAATACCATCTTATTGGGGGTTAGGGCTTCAACATATTAATTTTAGGGGATATAATTTAGTTCAAAGCAGTGCATTAGTCATTTTCTGGTGACTTTCTTATATCTTAAGATTTTTACCATTATTAATAATGCTCTGGAGACTCTTCCCAGAATAAGAAAGGTTTTTCCTCCCCTTAGTTTTATATGTGACCGTGGTTACCAGGTTTTTAAAAATAAGAACTCCAGATGTCATAGTAAAAATTTCCAGACATCACAGTCTTCCCTCACAGATTATGTTACTTTGGCTTCAATAAAGTTTTTTCCCCCTTTTCTGTTCTACTTCCTCTCCCTTCTTCCAGGAGCCCTTTCATGGTCTTGTTATGCTTCATTGGTTTTAGTGTAGGCTTTTCTTTTTTGCAGGTGGAGACCACGTGGCTTTGCAAGGCCAGAGTTAATGAAGATCTTACACAGTTCACTCGATGATTCTTTTAAACGCCTTATTTATCCTCTCCTCTGTAGAGAGTTCAGGTGCGTATCTTGTCTTATTTAATTTTATGTACTGTTTATTATTTATAGTAATAGACCCATTAAAGCATGAAGTAAATATTTGTTGATCCACTAACCCATCCAAAGAACTGAGTCAGGATCACAAAGCAATTATAGTTAAGCCTAGATTTCAATCTGCAGAGGCATTCACATGTGTAGACCACAAAACATAGCTCTTTATTAAAATGTACTTTTCCAAATCTTGACCAGTTAATGTGTATCCCTTCCAGTCCTACAGTACCAGTTTTGCAATTTGACAGCCAAGACAAACAAATGGTTTTATTGATGAGAGATTTAGCTTGGGATAATAAACTAAGAAATTAATGGAGAATTTAGTTGGAAGCAGTTTTTGGAGGTAAGAGAACCAAAAACAGCATAAGAAAATCAGTGGAGCACATGATGAATTTATCACTCTGAAGAGAGAAAGCTAATATATGTATTTAATTCTAAATGGGAGTTATTTAGGTGAATAATTATCAGCAGTGATGAGCAGATATTAGAGAAGATGATTAAACTGACCATCTAGATGGACTAGTGGAAGAACTAAGAGTTACAAAGAAGAGCTGCAAAAGAGCTGAGGTACAGATTGTGGGTTTTTGTAGGGAAAGAGATGGAAAGAAGTTTGAGGAGGCAGAAACCCTCTTTCCTGCTTATCTCTAGCCTTTGTCTTTGTAGTCAATCTTCAGACTAGCCATTCCCTCATATATTCCTTCCTATAGGCTCTAGACTTTCGTCATTCTCTCTTATTTATGGATTTCAGCAAGGGTTACTTGAAAACTGTAGATTTCTAGCCATCTCTTCAAGCTCACTAGAATTGATAGCAGCCTTTATAATGTTTGCCTGTTTTTCTTTTGCTGGACTTGGCTATTGACTTTGGAGGCATTGACAACAGGAACTGAGGAGGTGCTATTAAAAAAGACACATAGCTTTTTTTGACCATCTTCTTTTTATCAAAGTCATTCATTCTCTTGATTCATCCTTCATAGCTTAGTTGTCCCTTAACAATATTGTTTTTATTCGAATCCTATTTCATTTCAAGTCTGTGCAAGGTAACATCTCTTGCTTTTGAGTGCTGGGACATAAAATTTTTAAATAATGGGTTTTATTCATATGGAAAAAGAGAAAGTTACCTTATTCAAAATTTCATTTCCTCTTGTTTTCCTTTATCTTGGATTTTCATGTTGCATATAATGTCCAGTAGTGCTTTTCACATTTTTGCATACATTTGACTTGAGTAGCTTCACTGCCTATGGAATGATTTCATTGAGATTTAATGTTAGTGATTTGGTGTGGGATTATTTAATTATAATCCTTCTCTGACTTCTTTTACCAGTGGGCAAACAAGAGTACTTTCCTTCTCTTTTTTTAAAATGCCTGCGGTTAAAAAAATACCTTATTTTAGTCTGTAAGTTGGTTTGCAGACATTATCTGCAGATGTGTCTCTTGATAGAAATACTTGTAATTACCTGAACAGCAATTGAGAGAGAAAATTCCCAATTGATTTTTCTTTAAAGAAAATTACTTCAGTTCTCTAATTAAAAAGAAATCTGTCCTAATTTAGAAAAATTGAAAGAATCAGTAAAACAAAGGGAAAAAACCCACAAAATTTCATTTCCTAGAGATAATCATTGGTAACCAGACTTTTCTCCATTCATGTGTGAGTACTTAAAACAACCATACAGACTATATTATTTTGCAGACATTTGGTTCAGTTGACTATATATTATGCAGTCTACTTTGGATTTCTTAGTTCTGTAACTATCAAGATGATTCATCCCCGTGATGTTTTTCACACCTACGTCTTTCATCAGTTCCATGTTGTCAGTTACCAAGTGCTGACACTTATTTACTTTCTACCCTTTCTATTTTCCCATCCTTTATTATTACCTTGAAATTTGCCGCTTCTTGATCTCTCTGTGGTTACTGTCTTAGTTCAGGATATGATAATTTCTTGTCTGGATTACTGTTCTAGGGTAATAGATGATCTCTGTCTGTCTTGCCATACTACACATTTCACATTGCCATCCTAAAACTCCCATCTGATTATTTCATGCACTTCTACTTAAAATTCTCCAGTGGCTCTTCTTTGTCTCTAGGATTAAATCCACGCTCTTTAGAAGATCATGCGTAGCCTTTTGTGGCCTGATTTCGTCTTGGCTCTACAGCCTTATGTCTTGGTATTTCTTTTTACTTTAGCATATGAAATTACTTGCTTTTTCTATAATGAGTCATGAGTCTTTACGTATGGTAGTTCCATTGCCTGCAACATTTTCTCTGTGCCTTCATTCTATTCTCCCTGCCTTTGTTTGTTTAACTCTATTACTTATTCTTCTTGATTCACCTGAGAAGGCATCTCTTTTAGAAAGTTTTCCAGTTTAGCTGTCCCTCCCATATTTTCTCACTAGCATAGCACTTATCATTGTTTATACTTATCTGATTATTTTTTTGTTTCTTCCACTGTACAGTCATGTTCAGAGCAGGGATTTTGTCTTTTCATCTTTGTATCTCACACCGATCGTGGTACTTCGTATAAGACTGACAACAAACACTATAAATAAAGTTAAAGGTGAAGATTTAGAAATACCTGTCATGATACTTTTCATGTTGCTTGGCTGAATGCAGGAGAATGACAACAAAAAGAAGTTGAGAAAAAGCCTTAAGAAACTGACTCAAGACAGAAAAGCAGACATTAGTTAGCTGTGTGTGACTTCAGATACGTAGATAATTCTATGTCAGCACTGCTATGAAATGTACCTTGAATGGGTTTTTTTACTGTCAGTTTTCTTGTAACCATGGCGTGAATGTCTTTACCTGTTCTAATGGAGAAGACATACTTGTTATTGTCTTCTTATAAAATTCATAAGAATTTCAGGAGATAATATGTTAAGAGCTTTTGTTAAGAATATGTGGTGTTAAGGGGCACCTGACTGGCTCAGTCAGAAAAGTGTGTGACTCTTGATCTTGGGGTTGTGCGTTTGAGCCCTACGTTGTGTGTGGTGATTACTTAAATAAATAAATATTTTTTTTAAAAAAGAAACAAAGTGAATGGTGTTAAAACTTAGTCTCCAAATGCCTTTAAGTCCATTGTAGACATATGTTTTTATCCTAGAAAAAGTTTTTAAATTAGACTTCTAATAACTTCTGTGGAGGAAACCTGGGAAATTCTGTGCATGAGGCATAGTTCTGGACTGATTACTAATATCCTTGGTCATGTCACATCCCTGTGAGAATGACAAGGTGGGGGCTCAATGTGAGGAATTGGACAGAGAGAGAAGATGACATTGAGATTTGTATGGGTTAAAGTGTAAATCTAAGTACTGATGGAAGAGACTACTTAGGATTCAATAATTTATCACTAATTTTATGCTTATATTTTTAATCAGCTGATAAACTTTAACTTGACTTCCTGTGTGATGTCCAGATCTTTATATACTCTGTTTCTCTTACATACACAGATATTTATACATACAGATTTTGTATATAAAGAGCAGATAGAGAAGGAATGTAGGTATGGCAGACTCTTCAGATTCACTTCAGAATTGTTTGTGGTTTCATGTATTACTGCGATTAGCAAAAAATAGACTCAGTGTAATTTTATATATATGGTGTTTTTCTCCCTTATTTTGTTATAATAATTATTCCTGTGAGGAATAAGTGTATGGAATGAATTCTTTTCTTTTTTAGGAAGAAACTTTATGTGAATGAAAAACTAAACACTTTCTCTTTTTCCTTTTATTTTTGATTTCTAAAGAGCCAAACTCACATCAGATGCAGAGAAGGAATCAGTAATGATGTTTGGACGGAACCTTCGTCAGCTCCTTTTAACAAGCCCTGTTCCAGGGCGCACCCTGATGGGAGTGGATCCTGGTTACAAACATGGTTGCAAATTGGCTATAATTTCTCCTACCAGTAAGCTCATCTTTCAGTTCTTCACTCAAAGTTGTTTGGTTAGTCATAAGTTTCACATCATACATATTGTGAGGATTCGAAATAATGTTAATTTTTAAGGTTTAGGAAATGGTTTTCTCACATGCAGCAGTGTGGGAGCCAGAAAATCAAACTTCGTATTCGTCTTATTTGTTGATCAAAAATCTCAACATATTACTATCATTTATGCCCTTCCCTATGTCACAGTGGAGATGTTGAAGATTAAGTAGGTTCAAGTTTTAGTAACTATTCCCCATCAACTTGTGATTATTGTAGTGTATTATATATGATGCATTTTAACTCTGTGTGTTTTAAATACCAGACATTTTTATTGTTTTGCCTAGCGTTTTTTCCCCTTATTTACTTTCTACCCTTTCTATCGCTCTTCATTTCTTGCTGCATTTCCATGTTTATATTTGAGATCATTTTCACTCTGCCTGACCTTCTGACCTGTTACATTTAATATGGGGTCAGCTGGTGACAGATTGTGTTAGTTTTTGTCTAAAATGTTTCTGATTTGCCCTCATTTCTGAAGGATATCTTCGCTGGGTATAGAATTCATGATTGATGGTTACTTTCAGTACTTCAAAGGTGTCATTTCATTTTTTGTTTGTGTTTTTTTCCCCTCTGGCTACTACACTTTTTGTTGAGAATGAATTGAACCAAAAATCTTATTATTTTTTCCTCAGGCTGCTAATAAGATTTTCTCTCTTGGTTTTCAGAGGTTTTCTTATGATTTGCTTGGCTGTGTGTGTGTGTGTGTGTGTGTGTGTGTGTGTGTGTTGTATGTTTGTTTTTTTCAGGTTTTCTTGCATGAATTCTGCTTGGGGTTTGTAGAGCTTCTTGCATTTCCTTTCCGGAATTCCAATTACATGTATATTAGACCTTTCAACTTCCTCTTTCTTCTGTTTTTCATTCTTTTGTTTTATTTTATATTGTTTGTCTTTATGTTAATTAAGCCTCTATTCTGCTATGTCTGATCTGCAATTAAAGCTGTCCATTGAGTTCTTTATTTAAATTACTATGTTTTCAATTTTTTGAATTTCCATTTGGTACTTATAAAAAATAGATTTCAGTTCTATAATGAACTTCTTCATTTTAAATTTTTCGAGCTTTTATATTTTTCTTATTTTTACTTTATAATTTTCTTACTATATTTATATTATTATATAATATTATTGTATTATGCAGTCTTACTATATGTTATATATTAATATATATTACATATAATAATACATACTATTATATTTATTTGTTCTTGTGTTTCTTGGTTTAGATTTTTCTTTCTGAAATAACTTCTTTTTAATGATTTTATTTATTTATTTGAGAGAAAGAGCATGAGGAAGAGAGCGAGCACAAGCAGAGGGGAAGGGCAAAGGGAGAGGGAGCCCGATGGGGACTCCATCCCAGGACCCTGGGATCATGACCTGGGCTGAAGGCAGATGCTTAACCGATTGAGCCACCCACAGGTGCCCCTGAAATGACCTTTTCATATCTAATTCAGTTTTGAGTTTTCTCATGTTATTTCTGGGGTTTTCTAATTCTGATTTATGTTATTCTCATTTTCTATGATTTTTTTGTAGCTCATTCTTTAGGTTACAATTTTTCTCTTGACACCTCTTTCTGTAAGGACATACTAGTCTTTTTTTTAATTTACTGTTTTAAAAAATATTCATTCTATATGGAATTTGACTGTGATCCTTTTCTGTTGCTTACGTTTACGTAAAATTGATTTTCCCCAAGTTTTAGGATAGAAGACCAGGTCAGGAAAGGTTTTCTAGCTGTATATCTCTAGAACTATCCCTTCTTTTTCCCCAAAATTATTGGTGGGGGGAAAGCACCTTTGTATCTATATGAATAAGGAGATAGTCTTCTACTTTCTGGAATCTGTTTTCCTGATGCTTTCTCCCTTTTACCTGGACTTTCTTTTTCCTTTGCCCATTTTTTCTTTATCTTGTTCAGTGGGGATATGATTCCCAACAATTTCTCCTCAGTTGCAGTTTTTGTCTTGAAAAGGATATTTCAAGATTTCATAGAGATTAGAGTTTTTCAATCCTTCCTGAACTCAGTGGGCAATCTCTGCTGACCTATAAGTTGTAGTATGCAGAAGTCTTTCTGCACTATAGGGAAGTAACTTTTGATATTTTTGGTCCGTGATATATTTCATTGCTTATCTCCTCTTGCTCCCACAGAAATGCCAGTGCATGTAGGTCTTGATAGTTGCCTTGTTCCCACTTAATCATCTTTTGAGTTTTGTGGAACAATTTGTTACAGATAGCCATGGGCTTTTGGTTTTGGTCTCCTGGTTGCTCTTTTTTTTATTATGCTATACATTTTTACAGTAAGTGGGAAGCATATTTTACCAATTTTTTTTCCTGCATCTGTTGAGATACCATATGTATTTGTATTTGGATATGATATTTGTTTTGCTTGCAGGATGACTTTTTAAAAATACTGTATGCACTCCCACATGTGTATGTATGTATCTTCAGTCTGTTTTGGTAAGATATTTCCAAGAATTTATCCATTTCAACATTTAAATTAACATGAAGTTTTTTATAATAGTCTTTATATCTTTTTAATCTGTGCTGTAGCTCTAGTAATACCCTCTTTTCATTTCTAATATGATTTATTTGTATCTTTTTTTATTTACCTGTATCTTCATTCTTTTTCTTGATTGGTATTGCTATAATTATGTGTTTTTCTTAAGTGATTTTTAACTTTAAACTTTACCAGTCCTTTCCATTATATATGTATTTTTCTATTTCATGAATTTCTGCTTTTATTATTTTTTTATAATTTTTATTTTGTTATGAATTTCTGCTTTTAACTTCATCATTTCCTTCCTTCTCCTTTCTTTGAGATTATTCTTTTTTCCTTTTCATATCTTCCTAAGTTGGTCACTTAGCTCATTAGTTCTGTTCTTGAGGTTGTTACCCTCAAATGTTGAATATATTTTTCACTGAAATATAATATAATGTAATATAATATAATACAAAATAATATAAATAATAAAATATAGAGAAACACACAACTCATAAATATGCAGCTTAAGAATTATATAGGGGGGCGCCTGGGTGGCGCAGTCGTTAAGCGTCTGCCTTCCGCTCAGGGCTTTATCCCAGAACACCCACATCAGGCTTCTCTGCTAGGAGCCTGCTTCTTCCTCTCCCACTCCCCCTGCTGTGTTCCCTCTCTCGCTGGCTGTCTCTCTCTATCAAATAAATAAATAAAATCTTTAAAAAAAAAAAAGAATTATATAGGGAAAGAAATTCACATATCTACAACCCAAAAGAAGAAATAGAATAGTATTACAACATTGTCTGGCATTTAGTACATATTCAGTAAATGTTAGCTTGATGTTATATGTTATTAAAAACCATTTCTCTTTTAGGTATCATGGCATATAATCTAGTAAATGATTTTGTTAGTAATATATAGCAAAGTAGTGTCCTTATAACTTTGGAAGCAACAAAATTTCCGAGTGCTTCGGGAGAATCAGATTTAGTGAATATGAATGATTCATCCTGCATTTTAAAAGACAAACATTTCCCTTTTCTGGTATAAATTGCTTAATAGAATCATCTTTGTGTTATGTTTCGTAATTTCTTACAAAATGGCTTATTCTTTTCATTTTCTCTAAGGTCAGATTCTTCATACTGATGTGGTTTACTTGCATTGTGGACAAGGCTTCCGAGAGGCAGAGAAAATAAAGAGGCTTTTGCTGAATTTCAAGTATGAAAATAAGTAACCTTTTGAGTACTTCACTGGCTCAGCCAACCAGAAATACCTTTGAAGCTCCTAATTTGGAGGGAGGGATTAAGGGAAGTGCCTTGGTGAGAGAGAAGGAATCATGTAAAACAATGCTGGGGCAAATTGCTGGAGAACTCTACATTTGGAGACTCTGGAGGGATGCTTCTCCCTTCCTCTGCCACCTTCACTAAACAAAGGTGGTAATATGAGAAAAAGTGAGCATTGAATTCTTTTATTTGGGCTTTCTTTGTCTCTTTCTCACTCTCCCTCACTTTCCCTCTCTCCCCCCCTTCGCTTTTACCCTCCCTCCCTCCCTTCTTTCCTCCCTTCCTTCTTTTCTTCCATTCTATTTGATGGATCTGAGGAGTGGATGTGATAGTAGTTTGAAGCTTGAGAGATTATTTGGCAACCTCACATAATTCAGTCATGATGTCTTCTTTATGGCCTAGAATGCTCCAGAGTTTCTTATCTATGTGTAAATTTGGTACCTTCTATTCGGGAAGAAAGCTGACTGCTCTTGATTGTGTGACAGTAAAATATTTCTCCATTGCCTCCCATACCAAATGCCGGGGCATTGTCCTTGTTCTACAGAAGTTTGTGCCTCCATTGTGAAATAGTGGAGATGTTGCCTGGCTCTGTGAGAGAATAAGATCATTGTATGATAGTATTTGTGCATTCTGTGCATTTTCTCCTGATTGATTTAGAAGCATGCCTTGAGCTCATTCCATTTCTCATCTTGTTTATCCCTTGAAGCTGCAGCACGGTGGTGATTGGAAATGGAACTGCCTGCCGGGAAACAGAAGCTTACTTTGCTGACCTGATAATGAAAAATTACTTTGCGCCACTGGATGTTGTTTACTGGTAAGGATGTCGGGAATGTTTGTTTTCTTTGAGAGGCAAAGGAACTTCTACAGTTCCTTCTGTGATGAATTCTCTCTTTTTCTGATATGCCTCTTCTATGCCCGCAAACCACTCCTTGCTGTTCACAGGCACTTTGTAGGATAATGTAAAGTGTCTGTCTCCTAGAGAAATTTGATTTTCAGTATCCTGAAAACTCTCACAGAAATAGCAAGATAGGACTGACTTGGTTTCATGGGGTTTTCTAGGCTGTACCTTGTGTGAGGGCTCTAATTAGCTACTAACTAGTACATAGGACTATGGATACCTTAGCTTTTTTTTCCCAAAGTTCTGATGCCTTTAAATTGTTGGTTTTCAGAACTGACAGCCAAGGGTAAGTATTACCAATTAAAAGCACTTCTGATATCCCTTTCTTATTTGTGTCTTCATTGCAAGCTTTCATGTTATATAGGCATCCAGCTAACTTCTGAATAGCTTTGGATTACCATGACCCATTTCTCTAGTCCTACCCCTAAATCTGTAGTAGTTCTGCTTTCATTCACCAACATTTCCTTACTTTCCTTTTGGACCTTAGGTAGCCAGGCTTACCTTTTTCTTCCTTCCTTCCGTCCTTCCTTCCTTCCTTCCTTCCTTCCTTCCTTCCTTCTTTTTTTTGTTTTAAGATTTTATTTATTTGACAGAGAGCGAGAGAGAGCACAAGCTGGAGAAGCAGGAGAGGGAAAAGCTGGCTCCCCGCTGAGCTGGGAACCCAACATGGGGCTCGATCCCAGAACCCTGGGATCATGACCCAAGACGCTTAACCCATTGATCCACCCAGGTGCCCCCAGGCTTACCTTTTTCAAACTACAGTAGAATATTAAGTTCTTAAGGATTTAATTCTATGACAGAAGATAATTACTAATATTACCAGTTACAAATAGCTGATACCTAGGGATGAGTGCACAAGCACCATCTTCCACTGCTGTGAGTCAACTGATGAGTATGTGATTGACAAAATCAACAAACAAAACCCAACACAGGAAGAAGAATCCTAAGATCCATGGAGGTAGGCCAAAAGAGGAGGGCCTTGTATTTAGCATAGTGTTCCAGGTGCCAAGGGTATAATCAAGATGTGAGTAAAACAAATGCAGGGTAACCAAGGGGATTAGGAGGTCAGGGACAAGCTGTAGATACCACAGGGCTGTGGTTCAGGAAAGGACCAGATTGAAAAGTCCACCTCACCTCTCCCCCCTCTCCCTCTTCTTGTTCCGGATGGTCTGGGGAATATTGTGGATCTTCTCTATTCTGGCAACTGTGCACATGCATCCAGTCCTTTTGAGAACCTGGTACAAGGATCCAATATAGCTGATTCAGTTTATTTTAGGCAACTTGTCTGTTTTGTTTTTTTTTTTAACTTGTTCATGTTCATTTAATATAAATATCTTGGGTACCTTTGTAGTGCTTATAAATAGAACTTTCAGATCATTAAAGTATTAAATGTGCTCGTTTGCTCATATGATTTGCTATTTTCAATCCACTGGCACATAGTAGGCACTCATTTGATTTTATGAATATTTGTTTCCATTCGTGTTAACTCATTATACTTGATTATTTTCTGCTTTTGTCCTGGTTTTTCCTTTTGTAAAAAAAGAGTATTTTTTATGTAGCAATGGTAAAATTTATTGAAATGTAGAAATGGCTAGCTCCTTATGAGATATTTATGCTTACGAGTGATGATCTAGTTTTTCCTTCTACATTGGAACCTTCTTAAATCGGGATCATGCTTTAGTTATCTCTACCACCTTCGCATTAAACATAACATCTGTACTTATAGGTCCATCTCAACAAATACTTACTAATTTAAATTCTTAAACATTAAGGTTTAAATTATTTTTAATCAGATAAGTCTTTTCAAGCTATTGACCAGAATTACAATTTGGAACAACTATAGAAAATTTCCCCTCAGCTTAACACTCTGGTAAATGTATGACTTACTGTTTTCTCTCTTCTTTCATTGATAGAGAAATTTGTATTTGGCAGATTAGAGATTATATTTTGCCCAAGATAAGTGATAATTTCTGAAATAAAAATATTGCATGGTTAGAGTTATATATTTAATGAACTGTGAAAGAATTAAAAGGACTCTTTAATATTTGCCTTCTTATATTTCAAACTATGATTGGCACACTTTATATTGATGGTAGAAACATATTGCTAGAAATCACAACATCGTGTGCATTCTCTAGAATCACATGAGACCAAGTAAAAACCTGGGAGCAGCAAATGGAAAAGAAAATTTTGTGCTGTTAATTCAGACCCTGCACTTGATGTTTCTGCCCTAAAAGCTGCAGTATACAAGTGAGTTTGAGTAGGCAAATATAGAAAACAAAAGAAAAGAAATTAATTTTGCTTCCCAATGCCCTCGTTCATTAGGATAATGAAAGAATTAGAAAATAGAGTGACCTGAGGAGGTGCGATGTGTGATGAGAATGAGAAAAGGGAATGGGTGCTGTGGGGAAGCATGGGGTTGTGGGTTTAAGGTTAGATGTAGACCAGTGGGCTTGGCCACTGAAGCATGAGCGAGTGGCTAGATCATATTAGGAAAAGAGGGTTGGTGCTGGACATCTGTAAAGTACACATTGGACCTCTGTCTTCTTTCATTCCAGAAGGGTACGAACCATTTAATAGAAAGAAAATATAATTTAAGGAATCGTAATTTTGTTGCTTGAGGTAAGTTGTTGTACCTCCAAGAGTCTAACTTAATTGCAGGGAGTAGCATGAGCCTCAAAAAGTTAACTCCTTTGTGAAAAATGCCTAAGAGTGAAGCTAATGAAAATCTTTTGCCTAAAATATAAAAACAAACATTATTTCTTTAAAGGTATTAATAATGTTAATTATTGCAGATTGGAAAACACAGAGAAGTGATAGGCTTCTCTGTTGGCTCAGTTGGTACTTATATTTTAGAGCATATTTCTAGATCGTGTGTGTTACAAAAAGGAACTCACACTGTACATGTTTTACAGCATTTCCCCCATGCCTGTAAATGGACTTTACAAAGTCATTTAAAATTACTATGGATAAACTCTTATATGATCTTATATTTTAGTCATTCCTCATTGTGTGACAAGATGGCTTTTTCTAATCATCACCATTATCAACAAAGCTGTAATGAATCTTTTCATGCTTAGATCTTTGCACGTACCTTTATTGCTTTCAAATCCATTCCAAGAAGTGGACTGCAGGTTTAAAGAGGTACCTTACCACTGCTCCTAAACTGAAAAATGCTTAATTACCAAACCCAATCTATTACCGAGATTATTTCCATGCTATTTCTCCCTCTTCTCAGCATGTTGGCTAATTTGGGATGTCTTTACTCAAAAATATTTATATTACAAGTCCATATAAAAGTCCAGATAAAAACGGAAGAAAATAAAGCACTTAGTGTGAAATATATCTTAAGAATATAGAACCTCTATTTGCAGTTTGAAGAAGAATAAAATGAATGTCCTTGTTCCCAGCTTTTAAGTTCCTTGTGTGTTTTTTCCTTGGAGTGCCTCCACCCCATGTAATCAGTGTTTTGGGTTGTATGAATTATTGCTTGTTTGAGGAAATTAATTTTCAAGCTGCATATTTGTAGGGCTTTTGAGGTACATTGCCATCCTGTCTTCCAGAATGACTATGCCGGTTAATACTCTTACCTACAGCGTCTCTGCTCCCCTTTTTCTGGGACCTTGAATATTATTATGGTGCATGTTTGCTCTATCATTTTTGGTTTAATTGCATATTGATATCCTAGCAGCACTGCTTCTTAACTAATTGTGTGACCTTGGACAAATTACTTAACCTCTCTGTATTTCTGTTTCATCATTTGTAAAAGGCGATGATAATAGAACCTATTTTACAGAATTATTGTGAAGGTTAAATGAGTTAATGTATATAAATTACTTAGAACAGCTCTTGGCATATACTTGCTATTATTATTAATGAAGTCAAATATATTTTTGTATGTTCACTGGCAATTTCTGGATTTGTTTGTGTATGTGTAGATGGCTTGTGTCCTTTGCTCATTTTTTTTCTGTTGAAGGTTTTCGTCTTGTTCATGATGTTTTGTAAATGTTTTTATATATTAATTATTGATCCATTTGTCATAATTTTTGCCAATTATGCAACTAGTTTTCTCCATTTTGTGTTTAAATCTAAGCTTTATTTCGTACAGAATTCAAAATTTTATTTTTTTAAGATTTATCTGTCTTTTTCTTTATGGCTTTTGAGTTTTTTATTACTCTTGAGTCCAAAATATTAGAAAGTATATGAGTTTTTATAGAAATATGAACCTCTTACATGTCCAAGAATATCATGGTTTTTTGTTTTTTTTAAATGCAGGCCTCCCTCAAGTTTCTCTAACTTTTCTTTAAGTCTTCTGACTTTTCTTCATAAAGCCATAAAACCTCATTATCTTCTCAGTTACTGAGATGGTTGCTTTGAAGCTTTTTATTCTCCAAGAAACCAAAAATTAACCAGAGAACCTTAATCAGCTTAAGTAACAGAAATGGAGTAGAAAGCTGTTAATTAGTTTTGAGAGTAGTTTTGAAAAAAGAATGGATGCTGGTTTTTCCCTTTCTTTCTGAATGCCTTTATTGCCAGCTGTAGTGTTTTGTAAACAGCAGAGCCACCTGATTTCTTCCCTGTCGTCCCTTCCTCTCCCTCCTCTTCTCTTTCTCCTTCCTCATTTTTCTCCTCCTTCCCTCCCTCCTTTTTCTTCTTTAATTCTCTTGTTAGGTTGCACCATATTTTAGTCATCTGTTGTTTGACGACTGGTTGTTTTCGATCTTTGATGTATCTTTAGTTTTGAACCTATGAGGACAGACTAATCAGCCGAAATTTCAGTATTTATTTGCCCGTACGTTTAGTATGGGATTTGTCTATAACCCATTTAAAGTTAACTTTTCTTTATAGTATGAAGTTCTTTTTTTGCATATGACTGGATTATTCCAGTACCATTTGTGAAAGGTTTTCCTTTCCCCATCGAACTGCTTTGACATCTTTGTTGAAAATCAACTGACCATATACACGTGGATCTATTTCTGTAGTCTATTCTGTTTAATTGATCTAGATGTCTTAACACTAATAAGTCATTGAATTAGTGTACGTCTTTCAATATCATGCTTCTTTTTCAAAATTGTTTTGGCTATTGTAGGGCTCTTGTGCTTCTACATAAACTGTAGAGTCAGTCTTTCGGTTTCTACAAATGGTCCTGCTGGGATTTTCACTGGGATTAAATTGGCTCTACAATTTAATTTGTGGAGAATTGACATCCATCCATGTAATTTTTTTTAAGTGTTGATACATGATGTTACATTAGTTTCAGGCACACGATATAGTGATCCACACAACTCTGTACATTATGCTGTGCTCATGGGTGTAGCTACCATCTGTTTCAATTTTTAACTTCAGTTGTATTTTTCATTTCTAGAAGCTCTGTATTTTTTCAGATCCACTTGATCATTCTTATGGTCTTTTGTTTTTGCCCGAATATATTTTTATATCTATCTTTCATTTCCTTAACCATACTAACCATTGCTCTTTTATGGTTTGTGTGATAATTCTGCTACTGAAAATCCTTAGAAGTCTATTTCTGCTATCTGTTATTACTGCCAGTTCTGCTGCTTTGTTTGGTTTTCTGTTCAGTTAATTTTTTATTGAAAACTCCTTATTTTCATGGAACTTTATCTGTGGGAAGTCATTGAGGCCTACATTGATTGTGAGACTCCAAAGAGGATTTGCATTTGCTTCTGTCAGGCTCCTTTTGACACTATGAGTTTAGAATCACTTAAATTAAATTCTCGGCTTGAGTTTTTTTCTGGCCGCCCAGGTAGTGTGAATTTACGCTGCACACTGGAGAGATGATTTATGGTTCCATGTTCTCATCAGAGATTCCCCCTCTGACAAGGTTTGAGATAGTCCTTTTCATCACAATATCCTGGGGGTAGGGTACAGTGAGCTTATTTCTCTTTGACCCTTATACTGGGGTTTTAACCCTTTGGGGTATATGGATGTGTGTGTGTGTGTGTGTGTGTGTGTGTGTGTGTGTGTACATATACATATATACACATGGGGGTTTAACCCTTTGGTATATTAAACCAGGGTTTAACTGTGGTGTTTTTGTGGGTGTTTTTTTTTTTTTAAAGATTTTATTTATTTGACAGCACAAGTAGGGGGAGTAGGAGAGAGAGAAGCAGGTTTCCTATTGAGCAGGGAGCCCGATGTGGGGCTGGATCCCAGGATCCTGGGGTCATGACCGGAACTGAAGGCAGATGCTTAACCGACTGAGCCACCCAGGAGCCCTACCCTGAGGGTTTTATATGTGTGAGAGTAGTTGGGGGAATCTTGTATTAACCTATATCGTAGGTGGATTCTGGGTTTTGTCTTCCAGTCCTTTAGTTGTGTGAAGCTCTTTGAGACCATGGGGGGTTTGCAGGGGCATGCTTAGCTTCCTCACTTTTCTCTCCGTGTTATTGTTCTCTTTCTTCCCAACTCACCAGCTGAATTTTCGGGTTCCTTTAAGTGTAGTCTTCAGAGTTGAGAAGAGGGAAAAGGAGCCATAGTATTACACAGTGGGGACAGTTGCAGTCTGAGGATAGGGCCCTCTGGGTGGCCTACATGCAATTGCTGATTCATTCTTCCATGGGGAAATTTTGAAGAACTTGGTTTTTATTTTTGTTTCCTGAGATCTTCCCCAACAGGATCCTTGAATTGTTGTTTCTGTGACTTGGCAGATATATTCTCAGGCTGACCATGACACTCCTTCAGTCCTGGGCTTCAGGCAGACTGCTCTTGTCTGAATCACTTTGCCACTCAGTCATCTTGGACAGAATCTCTTTAGAGCTCCCTCACACTGCCTGCTGCAGGCCTGTTTGGTTCACACTGCCTCCTACAGGCCTATTTGGTTCATACATCCTTGTCTTCCCTCAAAGGGAGATCAGCAACTTATGCCTAGTATGGCTCTCTCCCTTTGTTATTCCTCTCTCCCCCTCCTCCCTTTTCTCCCCTCTCCCCCTCCCCCCATGCTTGTGTTTACATCTGTTCTTTTCCTTAAGGCACACCCACATATTGGTCCCAGAGAGGCCCCTCTCACCTGTCATGGGGTGAGTGGTACATTCCTTCACATGAGATGTTCGGGCAGAAGGAAAAATACCACAGCATTCCAGTAGTCTTCTTAAAGAAATGTTCTCTTTCAGCTCTAACTCGGGGTCCTGTCCTTCTAAAACACACACCCGTTTTACAGGATGAAGTTGGGTGATTCCTCATGGTGGCACAACAGGCTTTTGGGACTTAAGCCAGAACAAAAACATCCCATTACGTAAACGTGTTCTCATATGGGCAGTAAAGTACTGTTAGCACTCAGAATGTGTGGCAGGCGAAGTACTATGCTGGGAGGTACTTGACTTCTTGAAGCTTTTACTTCGTGGGGAAAAGAGATGAAAAGATAAATGTATGTGTTGTTTATATATTATGCTAATTGGTGATGAATTCTGTATAAAAGCAAGGTAAGAAGATAAAGTAACAAGTGCAGTTGCAGGTGGATCTAGATATAACACGTATTCTTATCTCTTAGTGAGAGGAATTCTTTCCATGTGTTATCATATAACCACCCAGGCTGAAGAAAAGCATGATGAGTTTATGCCCCTCATTTATCCACATCCACATTCATGTTCTCATTATCCTCATCTTTCCATGTCATGTTAGCACTCTAGAGCCACGGTTTTCACACTGTGGGTCGCAATCCATTGGTGGATGGTGACATCCATATAGTGGGTCCCAATCAGTATTTTAAAAAAATTAAAGAATAAAAGCTAGAGTGCATCTCATGGTATTAAGTCCCAGTATTGTTCCACAAATACAGGTTTTGAGTACATACATGTAATGTGCCCTGGACTGATATAAAGTATATCTCTTGTTGTCAATAATAATCAGAAAAGTTTGAGAACTATTGCCATATGAAATCCAATATTTGAACATCTAAAAATGCAAAGTTAAGAGGGGCGCCTGGGTGGCTCAGTCAGTTAAGCGTCGGACTCTATCTCAGCTCAGGACTTGATCTCAGGGTCATGAGTTCAAGCCCCGTGTTGGGCCCCACAGCCTACTTTTAAAAAAGCAAAGTTAAGAGGTATGATTGTAGGAGTCCCTAATGAGAAGTTGGGAAACTCTTAGAAATATAATTCAGATTACCCTATAAAATTGCGGAAGATCCTCTTAAGGAAAGAAAATAGGGCAACAGTCCTCAACACATTGGGAACTGTAAGCTGTACTAATGTCCTCCACCACTAAAATTATGAACTACAACCCTTTCCAGATTCTCTGGAAAAAGTTAAATTAATGGATAGAATTTTCTCAATTAAAATTCCCCATGTCAAAGGAGACTTTCCAAACACTTCATTTACATATGTCAGGTTTTTTTGGTAACCTTCTTGCAAAGGAAAAGGCTTCTAGTAGGCCAATTCAGAGATTCATGCTTGGTAACAAAATTCTATCGGAAAATGAGAATGTAGGGTAATTACGCTAGAAAACAAAATAGTTTGGGTGACTGGTTTGCTAAGTCTTATATCCATTAAAGTATATGAAAATTGCTGATACATTCTATGAAGAATGTTTTTTCTCCCCCCTAGAAGAGGGCTGTAAATTACATTACACAAGAATGGTTCTTTGCCAAACCAAGTTTGGAGCAATTTTTATTTTACACTCATAGGTTTTTCTTAATTTTTTGATGTCTGCTATTTTCAAGTATTTGATTTAGCCCTGTATATTCAATCATACGGTTTAAAATTCACATATTCCATCATGTTCCGAATGGAGCACTTTGGCTTCCAGGAGCTCTACACCAGAAAAAAAAAAAGGAAAGTAAATCAGTTTGTGTGTGTTGGCTGCAAATTTTCAGTCAATTGTGTATTTTTCAAGGTCAAATACAAAGCTGATAAAAAGTAACCAAGAGTGTGTAAAAAGAAGAGTCACTGATCTTCCAAAAATAGTACAGGAAGACTAAGGCTTCAGGCCTGAATCCCTATAGTTACTGCCTCCCCACAAAAGTTAGGTATGGCATGAAAGATTTATAATGATTATCTTAGGAAAAATAGAGTGAGGAAAGAGATCCGACTGCTTGTACATAATGTCATCCTCCTTATCAGGGGCTATCAGAAAGTAGAAGTGCTCAACTCTTCTTTCCATTGGCAAGATAGAGATTTGGGGCTAAGAAGATAGAATAAAGATCACCAAAGAAAACCAGAATGTAACTAAAATAGGGCATTAGTAAGAGAATTTACATTTCTCATTTCATCTTCTAGCTTAGATAAAATATTTTCTGGAGTTCTGGGTGGATTTGGGAGTAACATTTTTGTACCACTGTTGGTTAATTGTTGAGAATTTATGGAAGCTTGGAGAGGGGCGGATGGTATTTTAATGTTCCAAAGGGGAATTCAGATGCAAATGACTGTTGAGTGTGATCTTGATCAGGCAAGGCTATTATGAAATCAGAAAAGGATGGTTAATGAGCACCTAGGAGGGACAATGGAACATATCCACTGGAAATCAGCCCACACTTCCTATAAATAAAACATTTTGGCTTTATCCCATTTCATTTTCCATTTTTGAAAACTAGAACTGATAGGCACATCTAGATCTCAGCACAACTTGGAATAGTCTCTTGATACTTTTGTGGAGAAACTAGAGAAATAGAGATTTGGTTACGTGGCTCCTGGAAGAATGTTAATTAGCTACTGGTTTGATGTCTGGTATGAGGTCTTTAGGAGTTTGCCACAGACGCTGTATTAGTTAACATTCTACTCAGTGATTTAGTCAAGATTTTCAAGTTTGTGAACATTGAGGCGTATTAGAATCAGGATCAGGAAAGGTTTTGAGACACTTGAGTTGTTGAACCCAATTTAACAAGATGAACTGGCATAGGGATAAATGACTTCTGTGATGCTAAAGGAATTTTCAGTAGAGATTTCGATAGAATTCTAAGGTTTCCTTGAAATCTGACCATTGACGATTCTATCAGAATAACGTGTAGCAGATTTCCCGAACCACCTGGACTTAATTTTTTGGTTTTGTTTTAAAGAAATTTATTTCCCATCTAATCAATAAGCTTAGCTATGTGACTTAAAGTATATCTAGCTATGTAAAGCTCATTATATTGTGAAGTTGAAGTTATTTTATATGGAGGAAAAGTCATTGTGGTTGCTGTTATTTATTTAATTGTTTAGTTATTTAAAAGATTATTTATTTTAGAGAGCACGCTTTTTGCATGCGAGCAGAGGGAGAAAGAGAGAATCCCAAACAGACTCTAGGCTGAGTGTGGAACCCAACACAGGGCTCAGTCCCAGAACCCCAAGATCATGACCTGAACCAAAATCAAGAGTTGGCTGCGTAACTGATTGAGCCACCCAGGTGCCCCCCCCCGTTATTTATTTATTTATTTATTTATTTATTTATTTATTTATATATTTATAAGATTTTATTTATTTATTCGACAGAGAGAGAGAGAGACAGCCAGAGAGAGAGGGAACATAGGCAGGGGGAGTGGGAGAGGAAGAAGCAGGCTCCCAGCGGAGGAGCCTGATGTGGGGCCCGATCCCAGAACGCTGGGATCACGCCCTGGGCCGAAGGCAGATGCCCAACGACTGAGCCACCCAGGCGCCCCGCCCGTTATTTATTTTTGACTAGTGCAATAATTTCTGCTTTTCATGTAAGATCAGTTTCTTTGTATTTAAAAAGACTGTCTCCTCCATCTCCATTTTATAGCAGTGATGAAGGCCATGAATTAGCCTTGAAATGTGGGATAACCTAAAAGTGTTTTTTTGGCTCTTAGTTTGAATACTACGCTTAATGACAAATTAAGGTGAGAGAATATTTGTCTTGCTTCTTTCTACACTGATGGCTTGAGAAAATGTACTGTGATATTCTAGGATTTTATTGTCCTTCACCTATTGATTGATTATCCTTGTTCCATTTCTTGGACTATCATAAACACTAGACTTGTTTATAAGGCTTCCTTTCTGGGATGTCTGTGACATTAAATACATTTTAAAGTAAAATTATTTTACAGCCCATATAATTCATGTTCATTTTGTGGAAATGGCCAGAATACTTTAAAAAATATATATTTAAATAGACCATTTCAATGAGATATGTTGGAAAGAAGACATAAGGAATGAATAATTATGGGTGTGTGTGTGTGTGTGGTTTTAAAATACTATTTGGATTCAGATTCAGTTTGACAGTTTTTGATCAAAATAAAATATTTTTTACCAGTTTTGTAACCCATGTGTTTCTGTATCTCTTAAGTCCAATTTAAATATCTGCAGGAGTTTCCCCAACCCCCCTTAACTGTAGCCCTTCTTGCAGATCTTTGTTTATTGACTTAGATTAGAACTGGCCTAGAGCCCAGTGATGGTCATTTCTCGTCTTAAGGTTTTTGGTTACAAACCTGCTTTTGTTGCCAGATCCAATAAAGATTCTTGATTGTTTTTGTTAGTTTTATTACAAGTTCTTGCCAAAGATACAATGTATTATAACCAAAACAGATGTTCTGTTTAGACAAGTGTATTTGCTATAACAGAACCTAAAATGTAAATTAAAACAATAATATGTTCTGCATTAATGTAACAAGTGATGAACTTTGGGATTTTATGAGTATTTTTGATAACCTTTAGAAATGGAAGGAACGATCCCTTATTTTAAGCAATTGTTGTACATTTTTTCTCTATCCCAGTTTGTGTGCGTATGGTCTTACACTCCTAGATCTTCCTCTAAGCTAACATTTTACTGTGATCTTGAAAGTGGAGTGGAATTCACTGTTTTCATCTGTACACAGTTCTGTTATTAAAGTACATATGTCAGATAAATGCTATCTTCTGCCATAGAGACATCAGTTGCATAGAATAGTTTTTAAGGTTCTGGTATTTATAGGGGCGCCGGAGTATCTGACTTCAGCTTGGGTCGTGATCTTGGGAACCTGGGATGAGCCCTGCATTGGGTTCCGTGCTCAGTGGGGAGTCTGTTTCTCCCTCTCCCTCTGCCCTTGCCCCGGCTTGTGCTCTCTCTCAAATAAATAAAATCTTTAAAAAAATTCTAATGTTTATAAATAAGTAGATGAAATAATTTTTCACAGACCTTTCCATAAATGCTGTACTTGGTAAAGATAGGAATCATGTTATAAGGTTGTATTATGGATCTTTTGGTACATTAAGTAACTGTCTCTGTGATTAGGGCCCAGAGCAATCTTGATTTATGCTGAATTCTGTGTTGTAGTGAACACAGACATGTAGTGAGTACAAGATGAATGTATTTATTTTATGTAATTTTAACTCTTTTTAAAGTCATAGTCCCTCAATAAATTAGATATGTAAGTAATAAGTCTACATTATCAACGAATTACTAATGGGATGAGTTTAACCTTGAGATTGTTAGCTCCTTGGCCCATTCTGATTCGTGTTTTCCTCTTTTCTTTGGCATTAAAGAGTTGCTATTTTCCCTCACCTTTGGTCGACATTAAAAAAAAAAAATGTTCAACTGATTATTTAGGAACATTGAAGGTTTTTTTTTTTTTTAATTAGTAAAGTTTGGGTTGTACAGAAGCTCTGATTCTGTCTCTCATTTCAGTTGCATTAGGAGAATGCAAAATTGCTAGAATTCTTTGTTGTTGAGATCCTTTTCATTTGATTATATGGTACTTGAAGATTCTGGGACCAGAAACTTGTACTTACAAATAGTTTTTGAATCCAACTTATTTGTATTTTATATTGTTTGTTTTTTGTTTTTGAGGGAGGAACCTTTTGAGTCTAATGTATTTTATGTGGCTTAATCTTTGTATTATGCTCTTCTAACTTATTGAAATACCACTTTCAAGTTCCCCCACATCCGTACATTTCTAAGGTTACACCCAGCTTAATTCCCATTACTTTTCTGCTTCACAGCACTTGCATTTTGAAGGGACCCTAACATTTGGGTTCACATTATGATAATTAGGTTTCGGGGGCATGGGGGATTAAAGATGTCTCAGGTCTAGTTGCAGAATAAAGTTCAGAAGCACTTGTAAAACTTGCTTGATTGGTGGGCAGAGGTGCTTTTATTTATTCACTACTCATGCAGCATTAATCCGTATTTCATCAGGTACCTACAGTGCTGTAATTCTAGATGTGACCTTGAGACTTGATTTACTTCAGCTCCGTTTTCTTTATTAATGTGCCATGAAAGAGGTACATGAAAGATAGCCAACATCAAAGTACCTTTTAAAGTAAAATGGTTGATAGGAATTCCCTGGTATTTAACACTGTCTGTCAAATGTTTCAGCTGGTTTGCATCCTTTTACAAGCTATTGCTTGCTGCACTAAAAGAAATTTAAAGCAGTTGTTTCAAGTCTTTGGGGTGGGGGGGCTGGTTATGGTGATGGTGGCTGGCGTGGTGGTGGTTGGGTGGCAATAGTTAGCTAGAGAAGGGAGTAAATGAGACGTTAAGAACATATTCTTTTTCAGCTGTGCTCCTCCCTAGATGGTTTGTTTCTGTGTTTTTCTTTGGATTGGGGAATCTTTAGTCCAAGGTGGCGCTTACGAGTAGAGTTGAGGAGGCACTCATCGTGATTGTAAGGAGATTGAAGAGGGTGGCCAGAGAAAATTCATCAAACCTCCGTGAAAGACAGGATAGAAGGCACAGTCAGTATCTAATTCAGAGATTGTTTAACTAGTTTAACTTCACAGCCTGTTTATTCTTTACTGAGCCATCTGAGAAAAAGCTTTTAAACATAGTAATGCGGGAAACTAAGTCTTAAGAAGAACAAAGGAAACAGGACTCAGACAAGGTTTGCCATGTGCATTGTAGAATATTTATTTTCCTGTAAATGTGTGTTTTTTTAGAGGCTATTTTCTCTGTTCTGGGCTAAATATATGGGGGCAGAATTCTTGTAGCTCAGTTTTGAAATTGATTCCTTCTTTGTTTCATAAACATTTGTTGGATGTTTCTCTCTACTTAAGAAAAAATTGTTTAAAAGCATTTTGCTTTTCAGATATTATCACAAGGATTATCTGTGGATCTATTTCTAACATCTTTACTGCAGAACTATCTTAATCTAAATAGTGAAAAATAGAAATCACAGAATGTTTTAGAAAATGAAATTTGCTTTCGAATTTATACTTTGTTTTCAAATTACTTAATCTTGACTTATAGAAGTCTTTTAAAATCTATTGTAATAAAAACTTTTTGTAATTGGTATTTGTTAAAATGTATTTGTATAGTATTAAAATGCTTTAAAAATAGCGTATTCTCTTGATACTCTGTAATTTTGTTTGCACTTACCTACTTAACATTTTATTCATATATGGCAGGAAAATAAACTTCAACCCAGACCTGATCTTGCGATTTATTGAACCAAAATCTTTGGCCTGTAAAGTATAAGAAACCAACAGAATAACCAACACAGAGTAGTTTGGTAACAGCCTTTCTCACTGTCAGCATAATGCTACAGAGCTACAGAGGTCTCCTGACGACAGATGGCTCAATTTATGTGGGGAATGAGCAGCGTATGCAACTTATTTGGCATTTGAGTCTGGGATTAAGGAAGGGGGTAGAAGAGGAACATCTTGCCCGTTTTCTGATACAGGAAATGCAGAACTTCTTGCTGCCATTGCTGTGCACCGCATATGGCTCACCCCTGGCATTAGGAAGAGTGACCAAGGGTTGAGAGGGGTGGATATTAGGAAATCAGTAGTAGAAGGAAGGCTTGAAGATGTGTACCTTTCCATTCATGCCACGGTTTCCTTTCCCCCTTCACAATTAACAACATCATTTTTTGCATAGAAGATATGTTTCTTTAAGAATTTGATATGACTCATCATAGTCCTAGGGAATTGGGAGACAGAGAGGCATGATACTGCCTAAAAAATCATCACAATCTTACCTTACAAGCATTTAAGCTTTCGTGAGGCAGAGTATTGTGGAGTCCTTTTGTTGGCATAGTGATGCATGCCTTTTATTTTTTCCCCTTAATTCTGAGGTTTTGTGTATCCTAGCTAACTTAGAGTCAGTGTAGTTAAAGCACATGAATTAGCCCTAATATTGTATATTTAATCATTCAAACATATTAACTATAAGTTAGTCTAAAGCTTGATTGAAAGGATCAAAGAGTCAAGGATTATAAGTGATATTTATCAATTAGTGATAAGCAAGTTGAGCTTGCAAATGAGTCACCAGCTTACAGTTGATTGGTATGTTTTCGACTGATTTTTTTTATGTTTCCTTAGTTACCCTATTTACCTAAAATTCCTCTTATTCTTCAAAGCATTTTATTTTCCCTCTCAACAGAATGATTTTTGTGAATCTAGGAATACAAGGGACTGCAAGAACTGATAGACTACCCTCCCAACTCCCAAAAGGTTAGAATTCAGACAATTCCATGGTTCCATCCTGACTCTGTCGCCATTGCCATTGTCACGTTCTACTTGCTATTTTAAGTTACACTCAGTAATATATTGCAGATGTCTCTTGGCTCTGAATTCAGATGTTGGTGTGGCCAAAAGGCTAAAACTTTGAGGAGGAATACAGACGTGAAGAAGCTTCTGTTGTATCTTCAGTGTATAAGTAATACTTTGAAGATGTGCATTTCTATTCAGATCATATGCTCTGATTTCTAAGGGTCAATGATTTCCTTCCAGGTTCTAGGCTTATTTTGAATTAGAATTCACTGGTTGGGGTGCCTGGGTGGCTCAGTTGGCTGTGTCTGCCTTCAGCTTAGGTCATGATCCTGGAGTCCCAGGATTGAGCCCCACATCAGGCTCCCTGCTCAGTGGGGAGTTTGCTTCTCCCTTTCCCTCTCCTCCTCACCCCACTCATGCGCACTCCGCCTCTCTCTCAAATAAAATCTTTAAAAAAAAACTTAAAAAAATAAAATTCACTGGTTATATAAGAGGAACCCAGATATCTTTTTTCTTTCTTATCTCTGCTTCTTTACTGGGGGGCCTTTACCTGTCAAGCTCTTTAGAAGATTCTGTATCTCATTCTAAATATGAAATGCTACTTTTAGGTGGTTTTGACTGGTGGAAAAAGTAGTAAGTAAAATTTTTACCAAGAGATTAGTCTTTTTTCTGTTTTAATAAATTTTGTTGGGTGTAGAAAGACTAGAAGGATGTTAGAGACCCCTGCTTAAATTTTCAGATTTGAGACCTGATATTTTTCTCATTCATGGTTTTTGGCAGGGGAGTATGATATGAAAAGTGGATAAAAGAAGCTGACTGGAGAATCTCCCGGTAACATGTTGGGCTTTTGAAGTATCTTAGATCTTTCAGGTTTTATTTGCTTCTACTCTTCTTCATTTTCTTATTGGCTTTTTTTTTTTTTTTTTGGTCATCTTCTCCTTCTGGCTACCTTTCCTTAGAAGTGACAGCTTAGTGTTAAGTGGGAAAATGTAAAATAGGTCTGTCTTGTTGAATTTAATAACTTGGGGGAAGGTTTGTCTCCAAAATCCAGTGTAAGCACAGCATCCTTTATTTGTTTTTACACAGAAGCAATAGTTTTCATTTACTGTTTGGTCCAGCTCATCTGAACTCCTTTTCAGTTTCATATACAGCTGTTTCTCCTACCGCTTTTGAATAATCTAATTTCTACTTCTCATAACCCTTTTTTCTGTGAACCCTTACACCTCTTCTTTGCTCTTCAACTTAGTGCTCCAAGTATTTTCTTCATTCCCTTTTTCTTCTCTCATATATCTTCTTCTCTTTGATAATTTTTCCATCCACTTGTGAGGCTTCATCTTTTACATCTGTGGGTTCTAAATGTACATCCTTAGTTTGAAGTTCTCTCCGGAGAACTGGACTCAAGTTTCAGTGGCTTGCTGCCAGTCATTTGAGTATCCCTCTGGTGCCTCAGATTCAACCAAATTTAACTCCATGCTTTGGCTCCTAAAACAATTTTTCTTCATGTGTTTCTGTTTTTCTGTAAGCCTCCACTTTGCTAGCAATTCCATTGGGCACAAAATTGATAATCTTTTATTTCTTACTCAGCTATATACTCCATTCAAACTGCTGTCATATACTGTTGATTCTCCCTCTGAAATGTTTCTACTATTTCTTTCCTTCAGTGTCTCCTTTTGCCATTCTTCTTCCTTTCAGAGTTTGAGCCTTTTCATGAGCTGGCCTCAAGCTACATTTCCAAGATAATCTCTTGATATTGCCCTCTCAACCCAAGGCATGTTGTTCATCATTCAAGCACTTGTAATCTAATTCTAGTTCTTTACGTTATGCCACTGATGCCATTCATTAAGGAATCATATAAATTGGCATTCCTTATAGGAATTAGCACCAAGTTATAATTTGTAAACCTGTATTTTATTAAATGATAGCTAAAATAAGTCCATTTTCAATATTTTGTTTTATTTTTCAAGGTAATCACATTTAAATCTTCCTCTGATCTGCTTCTATTATTTGTAGTGAAATTGTGGTTCCTGTTTTCAATGAATTCCACTTAAATGCCCTTTTCTCTCAAAACACGTATTTTCAGATATCAGAACTTCTTATATGCTAGTTAAATTGGAATATTTGTTCTTTGAACTTGCATGGGTTTCTTTTTCTACGTTTATAGTTAAGAGAACAGTCTGTGGAGCCAGGTTCAAATAATAGCTTCAGCCCTTAGTGCTACAGTGAGTGTAGTCAAATCACTTAATCTTTTGGTTTCTTTGTCTCTAAAAGTGGTAATGATAATATTATCTACCTGAGGATCTGGTGAAGATGAAGTGGAGTGATACACTTAAAAATACTTAGAATGGTGCTTAGCACATAATATGAAATCAGTAAATGTTGGTATAACGGTCCTTGCTGTACAATGTGGCTACCCCTTTGCTCATACCACCACCTTACCTCACACCCTACCCCTTTCAAACTGAACTTTGGCTTTGTTAGCTCAGGGAAGAGAAGGAGTTTACCAAAGGAAAAAAGTTCATCTGGCCTGTTGTACTTCCAGGTGGCCATTTAAGGAGTTTACAAGGTTATCTTCGATTAAGCACATTTTCATTGTGCTCCATCTCCCCCACTGTATACTCTACACTATATTCTTCATGTGATAATTCCAACAACTGTGTGTTTGCTGGTTCAAAACCAAATTTTGTTACTTCTGCTGACTTAGGCACATGCATTATATGATTTTTTAAAAAATTGTGTATTCATTTTCCCTGGACTTTTAACTCTAGAATCTTGGATGCCTGGATTTAATGTGTTTTTCTTCGGGGAGGGTGGAATTTGCCTCTTTTAGATAGCAGTGGTGCAATCTTTTAAATACTTTCATACATTAACTCATTTAATCCTTGCAACAACCTTATAAAGTTGCTCTTCATATTTAAAAAAGTATACCTAATACATGAGACGCAGAAATGACAAAAGTGAAAGAATGGAAAATTATATCCCAGGCAATTACTAGTCAAAAGAAAGCATTTCCAGATATCAAAGAGGGCCCGTCAAGCAGCCAGCAGTGAGCAGTGCAGAGGCAGCAGCAGCAGGCCATGTGGCCTCAGTGGTACTTCCGTGCTGTTGCTGGTTCAAATCAGGCATATGCCTGCAGGAGTATATCTGCTCAAGTTCTGAATCTGGTTTCACTGAAGAGCATCTGGAAGAGATACCCCTTTAGCCCAGGATGCCTTGTGAGAAAGTGGATTCACACCTGTTCATACAAACTGCCAAAAAGCAGTTTGTTTTTGGCATCTTTGATGACAGCTAGAAGATCTCCACATTTACCACCAGGATGCAGCCAAAAACCCACAGAGATCTAGAGAGCAGGAGAAGAAAGTGCTGGGTCCAGAATTTTATGTAAAGAACTCCCACAACTCTGTACCAGAAAGCCAGACAACCTAATTAACAAGTGAATAAAGGACTTGAATAGACATTTCTCCAAAGAAGAGATACAAATAGCCAAAAAGTACATAAGGAAGCCAGACACAAGACAAATATTGCATGATTCCACTTGTATAAGGTACCTACAATAGGCGATCTTTATAATGACGAAAAGGGAATAAAGGCTAACAGAAGGAGGAGTGGGAGGAAAGATGGTAGGGTAAATTATTATTTAATGGGCATAAAGTTTTGGTTGGATCTGATGAAGTTCTGGATATAGACACTGGTGATTGTTAAACATTTAACAATGTTTTTAATGTATTTAATGCCACTGAATTTTACACTTATGAATGGTTAAAATGATTAACAATATGTTATGAATACTTTACCACAAGAAAGACAAAATTGAAAGCAGTGATGGTGATAAATAAAAGAGGATACAAACAATACAAAGTATGTTCTATAAGCACAATAGAATGAAAATAGAAATTTGGGAAATTCACAAATATATGAAAATTGGACAATACTAAGTTATTAATCCTAAATAAAGAAGAAATAAAAAAATTAGAAAACACATTGAATGAGAATAAAGACATACCAATTTATGAGATACAGCTAAAGGAGTGTTGGGAGGAATGCTTATAGCTGTAAATGCCTTTGTTGAAAAAGAAGCCTCAAATTAAAAACCTTCCACATGACACTGAATAAAGAAAAGCAAACTAAACTTAAAACAGGAGGTAGAAAATAGTAAGAAAGGAAATAATAAAGACTAGAACATAAATTGATGAAATATAGAAGAGAAAAACAGAAATGCAATGAAATCAAAATTCTTAGATTCTTAGAAAGTATCAACAACATGGACAAGACATTAACTAGACTCACCAAGAAAAAAAGAGAAGACTAAAATCCTTAAAATTAGAAATGGAAAAGAGGACATTAGTACTGACCTTACAAAAATAAAAATGATTATAAAGGAATAATAAGAAAAATTGTATACCAATAAATTAGATAATTTAGAAGCAATGGACAAATCCTGAAAAGACACAAACTATAAAAATGACTCAAGAAGAAATAGATTATCTGAATAGACCTATAACAAATAAGGATAGTGAATTAGTATTAAAAAAGAAACCCAAAACTAACCACAAAGAAAAACCAGGTCCAGATGGCTTTACCACTGAATTCTACCACCTATTAAAACGAACAGGCGACCATACTAATTCCTCACACGTTCTTCTAAAACGCAGGAGGAACACTTCTGAACTTATTCTATGAGGCCAATATTACCCTGATGCCAAAACCAGACCAAGAAAACTACGGACCAGTATCAGTTATGAATATGAATGTAAAAATTCTGAATGACATACTGACAAACCAAATCTAGGAACCTATAAAACAACACACCATGACCAAGAGAGACTTATCCCAAGAATGTAAGGTTAGTTAAAAACATACAAAAATCAGTTAATGTAATGGATCATATCAACAGAATAAAAAATAAAATTCATATGATCACCTCAGTAGACACAGAAAAAGCATTTGACAAAATCTAACATCTTTTCGTGATAATAACACCATGAAAACAAAGATTAGGAGAACTTCCTCAGCCTGATAAATGGCGTGTGAAAAAACTCACAGCTAACATCACAGTTAATGGTGAAAGACTGGATAGTTTTCCCTAAGATGAAGAACAAGATAAGGATTCTATTCTGCCCACTTCTATTCAACATTGTATTGGGTTCCAGCAAGGGCAGTTAGGCAAAAAATAAAATAAAATAAACAATACCCAGCTGGGAAAAGAAAACTATCTCTGTTCGGAGATGACATGATCTTATATGTAGAAAATACTAAAAAATATACTAAAAAAATCCTGTTCAACTAATTAAAATGTTCAGCAGGGTTGCCAGATACAAGACCAAGTGGTCTTGCCACTTGGCATTTGCCACTTGCCAATTATATTGCTATACATTTGAACAATCCGAAAATGAAGTACGAAAATTTCATTTATAATAATATCCAGAAGAATAAAATACCTAGCAATGAATTTAACAAAAGAAATATAAAACTTATTCTGAAAGCTATAAAACATTACTGAAAGAAAATTCAGAAGATTTAAATAATGGAAAGACCTCACAAGTTCATGGATTGGAAGACATACTGTTAAAATGGCAGTATTTCCCAGACTGATGTACTTATTCAGTGCAATCCCTGTCAGAATCTCAGCTACCTTCTTTGTAGAAATTGACAGGCAATTCTAAAATTCATATGGAATTGCAAAGGATCCTGAATAGCCAAAACAACCTTGAAAAAGAACAAAGTGGAAGAAAGACTCACATTTTCTGATTTCAAAACTTACTGTAAAACCAAGACAATGTGGTAAGTGGCACAAGGATAGATATATAAATCAATGGAATAGAGCTGAGAGTCCATAGATAAACCTTCATTTCTTTGACCAACTGATTTCAGCAAGAGTGCCAAGATCATTCAATGGGGAAAGAGTAGTCTTTTCAACAGATGTTGGTGGCACAAGTGGATAGCCACATGCCAAAGAATGAAATTCAACTCTTACCTTATGGCATATACTCAAATTAATTTAAAATGGACCAAAGACTTGAATATGAAAGCTAGAACTATGAAACTCTTAGAAGAAAACATAAGGATAAATCTTCTTGACCTTGAATTTGGCAGAGGACTCTTACATATTACCCCCAAAAGCATGAGCAACAGAAGAAAAAAGAAGATAAATTGGACTTCATCAAAATAAGTCTCCTAGCAAGTGCTCAAGGAAGTTGGGAGGTATTGTGGATAATTAGTTAAATATTCAGTAGATTCCTTGAAGAGTCTGTATTGCAAAGAAGAGCCAGAGGAGGAGAAATAAGTGTCACTATGGTTGGTGAGAAGTTATGGTGGTGGAGGGGTCTCTGTCTCTTTAGTGGGTAAATGTCTAGTGCTAGGTCTAGGAGCATAGACCTACAGTCTCAAGTTTGAACCTCAGCTCTGCTCCTTGCTAGCTGTCTGACTTAGGGAAAGTTTCTTTTTTCTGAGCTTCAATTTTCTAATTAGTAAAATTAGAATAATATCTGCCTCTCAGAAATATGAAGATTAATGAGCTATCTGCATTGTGCTGAATATAGGACATAGCTCAAGATGGTGGTTGAGAATATGGGCTCTTAGGTCACACTATGAGTTCTTATTGTAACTCTGCCACTGACTAGTTGTATAAACATCAGCAAATTGCCCAACCTGTCTGTACCTCAGTACCATCCGCTGTTGTATGGGATAACAACAGGGTTGTGATGATTAAAGAAAATTAATACATATTGTAGCACAATGGTGTTGGACCCTGTAAATGCTACTACTAAGTAACTCATAAGAAGTCCCATTTCATTCAGAAGTGCCTCTGCACTTCATGTCCATAGGATATCATCTCATCTACTCTCTCTTATTCCCAGATTCTCACCAAATTTGACGTTCTTGAGTTTAAAGTATTGTGAGTTTCCAAGTGTCTCAGTCATATTGCTCAGTAGTATGTTTTCTCATACAGAAATACAGAAATATTAGAAGAAATATTAGATACAGGTAATTCAGAAATTCCTTTTAAAATGAAAGAGTGACATCCAGTGATAAAAGGACCAAATAAAGATATTTGGTAAAGAATATGGTCTGTCATAGCTGTTCATAATCTAAGACAGACTTGGAGTTCTGGGTTGAAAATGCTTTGAAAATTGTTAGTGCTATAAAATTTGAAGGTATAAGGAAGTTGTTAGTAATTTTAAAAATGGTATAAATGAGAATTGGAACACTTTGAGAGAGACTGTGATGAAAATAGATATTTCCTCTGGAAACCCTGAGTCAGACTATTCATTGATTTCTGTAATGATGGAGCCAGAAGGTCTCAGACAGTTCCAACATCCCCCATTCCATTTTATTGCTGAACAGGGTCCAGAAGTGTGACGTGTATTTGTTTTTATTCCAGTCATGGATTATGTAGGGATGTAAGAAAATTGTTTTTCTACCTAATTTTAGCTCAAAAGCTAGCAAACCAAGTCATAGTTAAATTATTTGTGTTGAGATGTGTTTCTGAATGGTGTTTTTGCATTTTAGGAAATAATTTATGGCAGTAAAATAACCTTTTCTTTTTCCTTTTCTTTCGTAAGTGAGTTGCTGCATAAATTTTATTTCTTATGTGGTTTTTGAGATTCATACACGTTTACTTGTGAAGTTATACTTGTATTATTTAGTACCACTGATTAGCCAAGACGCTACCTCACCACAACAAATTATTCCTGCTTATTTGCTTTGTCAGTAGGTCATTGCTTTGTAGAATGTGACTTCATGTACTGGGAATTACTCTCAGTAAGAATTTCAATTTGTTTGTAGAAGAAGGGTCACTTCAGTCAAAAATCAGGAAACTTGCCTTCAAATACTGACTTTAGGAGTTTTACTTGGATTATATTTTTACTTTATAGTAAATCATTTTGTGTTATAACACGTATTTCTAACTTAAATCATGATGTCCTTTTCTTATCGGTGAAAAAAAGTAGATTTTAGTAAATTCTTTAATTCAGACTTTTTTGTAATACTATCCATGGGTTTACTACTGCTTTCAAGTACTTTTACACCCATTCTTATTTATGTCTAACAGGAAGCCCCTGTTGTTAAGTATTTGCATTTTATAGGTAAGGAAACTGGACTACAGGCCAGTATGGATTAAAGACTTAGTGGAATGGGGACTTAGGTCCAGGTTATCTGATCTTAAATCTCATGCTATTTCCAGCACATGCTTTTTTACCCCTCTATTGTTTAAATATGGTAGGTGTTTCTGGAAAGTTTGACTTAAGGGAATAAACTTTCCTATTTTTAACACTCTTAATTTAATCTTTTGTCTTTGATTGTTCGTTTGGAAAAGATGGAGACAATAGCAAAAAGCTTCTGAACAAAACTGAGTTTATATTCAGATTAATACATTTTCATCTGTTTTTTTAGCATTCAAGAATTTCCCCAAATCATGCATCATACAGTATTGGAGTCAGAATACCCTCAAAGACCTCATGCAAGTCCTCATGTTCCAGAAGGAGCATGAGACTCAGTGATCAAGCCAGCCAGATTTTGTTCTTTGTGGACCCTCAAATAGTTTTTTATTAAGGTAGTGGAATAGAATACTTCCTGAATTCCCATCCTCTTCCACTTCTAAATGTTTTAGAATTCAGCATAAGCTAAATTTGTCTCAATGCTATGTTGAAACTATTTCAACTGGTCATTTCTTTAAGAAAGCATTCTGGAGGAGTGGATTTTTAAGGGTAAACTAGCCCATGTTGTATAACTAGGCAGTTTTTGGTCCAGAAATCTCAGAGGCTGATAGGAAATAATCACTGAGGGATCAGCTTTGGTCTCACATAGTTTATATGATGAAGAATGTGGAGGAAGAATGAGAAGATCTCTCCACCACTTCTGGTGTGCTGTCCTGTAGATAAGACCTTGCTGGAGCTATGGGTTAAGTGTTATAGATGAGTGGTGGCATGACCAGGAAGGAAAGAATTTGAAGGTAGAGCTTGACTTCTTGGTTTTGTTGGGGAGAGAAGACTTTTTTCTTTGACTCTCTTAGAAAGTCCCTGGCTGGGTCTGAAAATTAAACTGACAAAAACAGATTAACAGAGAAAAGTATGCACATCTATTTCATGTAAGTTTTATGTGACACATGAGCCTTCATGAGGGAATGAAGACCCAAAGAAATGGTTAAGACTGAGTGTTTTTATACTAGGTTTGATGAAGAGTGGAAAGTTGTGGAAAAACATGATAGGACAAAAAGGGTATGAGCTTAGGGTAGTAAACTAGGGAAACTTAGGAATTCCTCCATCATCTTCAAAGGTAAGGATGCTACTTTCTTCAAATACAGGGAAGACAGCTCTGACATGAGAGTCTTATGACCTGCTTCAAGGGGGAAGAGGGGCTAGAGAGTCCTTCCTGTACCTGCTGTTTCTCAGATTCCTTCAGCTTAAAATAATTATTCTGTCAAAGTGGCAAATTTGGGGGTGATATATCCTGATTACCTTCACTTTCAGATTTCGCTTCCTCTTAGTTGAGGAGGTGTGCTCCAAGGGTAATTTGTGAGTGATTATTGTATTCTTGCTTGGTCCTTCTCAACCGGAGGTTTTTATCTCTTCCCATTTCCCTTGGGAACGTAAAGTAGGTGTAGGTTAAGGGGGACAGACCTTTGTTTCTTCTAACAGTAAAGCGCAGAGGTTCATGTTTCCATGATTCATATAGGTATGGTACAGGCTTAAGGAAAAGTATAATTCAGTTATGCAAATTCTAAACACAAAATCACAAGTTAAAAGCTCATAAGGGAAGGGATGATCAACTGTTTTACCAATTAATTTTTTTGCACTATTAAAATTTCACTTTCTGTTCCTTTAGCTAGTGAGCTGTCTTGTTGCATTTAAAATGGAATTTGAGTTATGAAAATTCAGGTTAAAAGCAGATTTTCATGAATCCACCTACATATAAAGCAAAATCATCCTCTTTTTGTTCAAAGCCCAGGTTGATTGTCACTTGGAAATAGTAGAGACTTCGATATATGCTCTTGGCATAAGTGCCTGAAGTTGATGTGCCAGAAAATTGTGTTATTCTTTGAAATTTAAAAAATCTCTTCAGCAGTTAAGTGTAGTTTAGTATGTTGATAGGATTATTTTTTATGGATTCAGGTTTTCTTTCCATCTGGTTAAGTGATGGGTATTCTTGAATAGGCCAGACTGAGAGTTTCTAAGTCCAGAATTGTGGCTAGCAATAGGGCTCTGGAAATTAAGTATACTTAGGTCATGCAAATATATGTAAACTAAGGAAGTGTAGTCTATAGGTAGAAAACTTGGGGAAATGAGAGTCAATAACATGAAGATTTTCTTTTCCTTTCTTTAAACGGCCTTCAGGTTTAGAAGCATACTTAGAAAAACAGCATTTTAACCATGAAAACCCTTTTGTCAAGACTCATGTCTGACAAAGCATATGGGTCTGCATGCTACTTTGCATAAGAGATGGGTGGTAGTGATGGGGGTGGAGAGAAAAGATTCAAGTGTATTTCAGCTGCTTTGCAGGACAAGGCAAAGTGAAGAAAATAGCCATGCTGTGTGTCTCAAAGGGCCCTTGTGTGGGTATTTCAGCTTGAAAGAGGATTAGCATTGGAAGTCTGTGATCATGTCAAACATTTGTAATTGAAGGTGGCTGTTGAAAATAATTCTTAACATAACTGGATTCTAGCAGTCTTGTTGATGATGAGGTGAGTGGAGTGAATAGGAAATGATCTGTTTGTCATCACTTGAGCCACAAAGCCAAGAAACTTTGTCTCTGGGAATGGAGACTTTAAAAAGCAACAACATTGGGAAATGTTTGATATTCAAATCAAAGAGTCTTTTGGTGAAAAGTGCAGAAGGAATATATACATGGGAATATATACCATTGATTTTTTGCTTCTAACATTGTCTCTTGCCACAGTTAAAACCTTTTGATTACTTTAGTAGTCACAGGTCATACAATGGCTTTTGCCAAATTGTAAGCCTAGATAAGCGCATGCCTCATGTAAACAGTTTCATTCTCTGAGCTTGTTTGTACTGTTGCTTACATTCTGTCCTTTGAAATCAAGTTTTAGAACTTTTGGGGGGGAGTTCATGGACGATCACTATCTCTTTCTGGTAGATGAACTTGACTTCTACTTCTGTGGGTAAATTACAGATAATTGTACTATATAAATTCATCTGGAGTTTCAGGTAAAAAAGATACAGTATGATTGGCTGCCAAAGAATTAGGTCTATTGCATCTGCACACTTACACTGCTAATGAATGAACACTTCCACGAGGCAGTCCAAGTGATATGCAGCTTTTGGAAAACAACAGAGTGAACAGGAAATGTTTTCCTTAGAGGATTTTATTTGTTCATCCAAGGCAATAGAGAAATATTAAATGATTTGTGGTGGATTTTATTTTCCTGAAGCACCTTCTATAACTTGAAATTCAATCAGTTATTGTGCTGAGGGATGGGTGCACTGACCTTGTCAAAAGAGTGAGCAAGGATTTCATTTGACTTGGTTTGTTAGTTCACAATACTCATGTATATCTGGGTCTCTAACCTTGGCTTTTTATAACTCAGTAATCCTAGGCAGTCATTCACTATGAAAACACTTGTGTTTCTCTTTTTTCTTTGTATTTGTTCATTTGAAAAGCCTTTCAAAAGGAATTGCAGTCTGCATGTGATTATAGCTATCAGTAGCACTTAAACTAACTGCTGAGATGAAACTTTTCTTTTTGGACCCTGCTAATTTCAGTTATCGATAGAAAAGAAATTTTTTCCCCATTAAAAGGCCCGACTTTACTAATTGGTAGCTGCTCTTTGGGTTGAGCCTACATTCCTTAGGGACAGCATTTGATAGAATAATTTTTGACATTTTAATTTGACAAGAAACAATTCAGAAAAATGACTTAGTCATGTGCCTGAAGTGAAGTCTTCTCTTGCTAGGGCTGTGATACTCGGTGCTGGGAATGCCTTTGAACGTCTATAGCACTTTGTAAACCCTGTGATCCATTTAATATGATAGCTCAAGCTTCTTGGCAGGTGTTTTCATAGTAGCTTCACCTAAATTATTCTTACACAGTTGAAAGACTTTTTTCCCCCTATGGATATTAAGATGTGGGGGCTGATGCCATAAATTCTTACCTTTGAGATGAAAACACAGCTTTGCATAAGAACAATAAATTTAGGTATAAAATGTGTAAATTTTATGCCTCTTTATTTTTTAATTATATTATAGTCTACCTCTTTCTGACTCAGAAGTATTATTTGCTTTATAATTTTGCTCCTGGCATTTGAAAATTGTGGAATAGACTAGTTTCAGATACAAATAATCTGTTGTGGATATCTGTTTATTGGAAGATTTACATATTTAAATGGTGAAGTTAAAGCTTGAAGCAAATATAAAGTGTACACACACACAAGCACGCATGCTTATTATTTCTTAAAAATTATCTGAGAAACCTACATTTCTGCAAGTATATTGGGGAATATTTAAAGGGCCAAATTGGAACTGAAATGGGTGTTTGAAAAATATCTGTTGACAGAAGCCTGGTTTCTAAGCCTGGGAAATAGGTTGAAAGAAAAGGAAGAAGTGATTTTTGGTTTTTTCTTTGTGTGTGTGTGTGTTTCTAATATGTGAGGTTTTGTTTTTTAACCACCAGATAAGGTTAGAAATGGATACTCTCAAACTTGCTCATGATGATAGTGATTTATTCCAGGTGAGGAAAATGCATTCATTTTACTACCAGTGTATCCCCCTGAGAGTGGGGTGGGTCGATGGTTTGGCAAAGTATACTGCTTCGAGTCGATTGGTTACATTCAGTTACTTCTTTATAAGCCATTATTAGTTTGTAACCTACATATTTTAGTGGGGGGAAAATCCCTATTTTAATGGATTTGCCAGTCATGTACGCGTATGTGTGTACTCACTCTCTTTCTCTCTCTCTCCTGAAAACATTCATCTGTCTACTTCCCTTGCCTTCTTTCCCTCCATTTCTCTCCTCTTTCTTTTTTCCTTTCCCTCCCATTTAAATATGGGGGAAAAGTTAACATCTTCCCTATCACTGTGTAAGGATGCCTCTGTCTATAATTTGTTTTGTTTCATAAAGACTTATGATTTAAATCATTTTTGTATTTTTTTTAGCAAAGTCATTTATTATATTTAGCAATCCAGTGTTTATAATGGCACATAAAAAGGAAACAACACTCCAATTTTCCTCTAAGAATTAAAAAGTAGTAGTTACATTAACATACATACATTTGGGTTTGTATTCTAACATTTTTGTTTTTGTTTTTATAACTTTCAAATTAAAATGATATTAGAATATGACTCCAAGTATGTGATGTGTTACATTAACATTACTTTAGCAATTGTAATTTGACTTACAGTCATCATAAGTTTGAGTTAGAAAACTTAAAATTAACAGAAGAAATTCATTAGAGCCCTTTGATATAAAATATATTTTTAGGACAACATCAAGTCATTTAAAATTTACTTTGGAATAGAGACTTTATACTCAAACAAACTTAGGGGAAATAAAATAATTTTAAAAGCTTTTTCAGCCATTGTGCACAGTTACTGTTGGAGGTGATTGCCAGCACTGGAGAATCAGGAAGTCTGTAGTTTAAATTCTTTAGGATCAGATTATATCGCAGATTTTCTTTACACATGGTGTTAAGTACATATTAAGTGACAGCTATAACTTTCTTCTCCTTTCTTACCTTTGGGAATCTCAAGAACACAGCTTTAGCTTTCTTCTTTTTGTATTATTTTTAGATTTGTTTTTAATTTTAAAAAGTATATATATACCTGTAGATTACAGTGTGACTGAACATCTGAACAACCCAACTTTAGTATATTGTGTTTTTAAAATTATGTAAATATCTAGTGGCCATGTTTTAAAAATTGGGGGCAGGAAATTTTATGAAGGAATTGGGGAGATGTCATTACTTTTAAGTAAGATTAGACCAGGAGTTTATGTTTATTCATTTGTTAGTTTTAGAGTCCTTTTCTTCCTGCTTATGATTTTTAACATCAAAGATTGTTGAGATAAAATACATTTGCCAAAAATAAGGCCCAATATTTAAAATGGCCAGGGAGACCATCAGATGTATTAGAAAATTTTAGAGATCCAAAGAGAGAATTGACTGCATATGGATTTATTTTTAAGTTTCAGAGAACATTCAGTGATTTTCATAAGCCTTTTCTTTTGTTCGTCCGCCTAATTGAAGAGATTGCATCATTAGCCAACTAACATTGAAATGCCTGAGTTTGTACTCACTCTTTTTTGGGGAGTGAAACTGATGACTGTTTTCATGACACTGAAAATTATGAGGTACCTGTATAGGGCTTGTCCTAGTTCTGCTTGTATTTCAGCTGAAATTTGTGCCAGATCTGATTCTAGTGCAAAGTGTGTCCATTTCATGTGTCTGTTTACTATTTGCATGGTTTTGAGCAATCGTTCCTTGACAACAGCATCACATTTTGTTTTTACCAACCCTCAAATTTGCTATACCCCAAACGAGAACACAAATTGGTTTTTATTCGTGTAAATGAAAAAACAAATCCTTCTATTTCAGTGGGTAAAGCAGAAAAACATAAGATACTGGGAAGTCTGGAATCGATTAAATTAGCAAAGTGTTTAAGAATAAAGATAACAGACATGGAAAATAATATCAAAATAACTTGTTTTACAGAAATGAAAACCTTCAAATTAAATGAAGAGCAAGAAGTTAATTTAGAAAATTTTACTTTTATTTATTTTCAAATTGTATTTAGTACATTTGATTTCAAATAGAATATATATGTGAGAGTACTCTTAGTCTTTATGTGAATGTGGTGTGTGTTGATATTTACTTTTATCCTTTACATAAGAATAAGATCTGAATATAGATCAGAATAAGATCTAAAAATACAAAATTGAGAAATTGCATGAACAACTGCACACAGTTGAAGAATAGTACTTGCTTGTTGCTTAGAAGGCAAGACCAGATAAAATAGATTCCAGTGAATTGTTTTAGGCACACATATATGGCAAATAAATGAATTTCAGTGGTGCAGCCATAGTAAGTAAAAATGCTGTAGGAAAAAAAAAAAAACAATTTCTAACTTGAATCCAGGTGAAGTCCTGGTTCATGTTTATGCTTTGTCCTTTGAGGTATGGGAGGAAATCAGGTGTTTTGACGTATCAGTCTTTGGCACAGTGATCCCTTTGTATATTCAAATAGAGCATAAAATCCTAATGATAATGGATTTTCTTTTCTGTGGATTATATCATTATATTGTGTACTGCTCCTCTGCGTGAGAATCCTAGTTTGTTTAGTTTCTGGTGTATCTAACCAGATGACCTGATAGCAAATTTTCCACCCTAAACAACTGATGTATTTTTGTGCTCCTCCAGCATCTCCTGCTTTGGATATTCCTCATAAATCGTTACTGTTTCTTAAGAGTCAGATCTGAGGGGGCGCCTGGGTGGCACAGCGGTTGAGCGTCTGCCTTCGGCTCAGGGCGTGATCCCGATGTTATGGGATCGAGCCCCACATCAGGCTTCTCTGCTGGGAGCCTGCTTCTTCCTCTCCCACTCCCTCTGCTTGTGTTCCCTCTCTCGCTGGCTGTCTCTCTCTCTGTCAAAATAAATAAATAAAATCTTTAAAAAAAAAAAAAAAAAGAGTCAGATCTGAGAAGAAACAGAGACCATATCATGCCAATTACATTAACCTCTGGGAACGAAATGCTTACTGATTAACCTTCACAAACAACTTCCGGAAGGCTCCAGAACTTTCTTATTATTGGGAAAACCTGTGAAAAGATGATTGGGAAGGAGGAACAGACAGAGAATAGATATCTAAACAGAAAGAAGTCTGGCCAAACAGTTCTGGAGACCACTTTTTCTTTTTAAGTCTTGGTTTCAGATGATCTTGGCCTAACATGAGTTCTTTGGTTCTCTCTTACTCCATAGGTAAAATGAAGAGGTACTCGTGATCCTGACTTCCTTATAGGAAGTTAGAGTTAGTAGATCTTAAAGCACTTTCAAAAAGCTATAATTATGCAAATGCAGAAGATTCGTATTATTACTTTCGAATAACTAAAAAAGAGCCTTGTGAAAACAGTACCCCTCTGTAGACTAAGCAAAGCATACTGTGGCCATTTTCTTCTCTGCACAGAAGAGTCTAGTTTGACCAAATTATCAGACGGACAGGATATGGACAGGTGTCATTGCACTCAGCTATTTTCCCTTTTGTGAGAGTCTTGAGTTGAATGTTTCTCTGGGCAGCTAATCTTTGGCAGCAAGGCTTTGTTCCCGTAGTGGCACCTGACACTAGATTGATTTAACCACGTCTGAGGTTTGCTCTTTTCAGAATGTGCTCTCTAGGCAGCTTCTGTGTGGCTCTGACATGACCACATGCTGCTGCTGCTTTTCCTGCCTTCTAGCACCACATGTGAGGCTAAGGCCTTCTGACACCTGCCATTTGGAAATTTTACTTGTTGAAAAATGTCAAGATTTGCAGACAAGATGAAGACAGATATAACTGATCATTCTTCCCTTTCTCAGGAATCAACTGAGGGCATTTGTTCATTGGTGGATAAATTGCTGAAATGGTACAGTTCTCTTAGCTTTGGAGAGCACACGGGGTTTGTGTAGAACTTCAGATGTGTTTGTTTGTTCTTACTCTGCTTTATATGTATTTGGTGTGTTACTAATTTGCTATTTGTATAAGCAAAGGTTGTAGTGATCATTTTATGGATTTCACTGGATAAATGGTGAGGGTCGGTGCAGAGTGCTCCTCCATATTCCTCATCTTTATTAAGAACCTCACTAGGAAATTACGGTTTTTCAGGGATGAGCTTCTGTTATGATCATATTGCCATATATACACACACACTAATGATTGTCAAATTTTAGATGTCCAGGAGTAAGACATCCTGTTTGAGGTCCTTGCTGTTTCTGTTTTTTTTCTACGTTGAGTCACCCAGAGGAAAGATTGGCGAATAAAAGGTTGAAGTTCTAACCTGATGAGTTTGCTCCTTGTAGTAACTGGTATCTAAATGACTGAGGAAAGGAGTTGAACTCTGGTACAAAATGAATTATATTTTGCTTATCCTTACCTTTCAGTGTTATGGATAAATCATAATTGGCTCTGTGCTGTTCAGTAAACTCTTTCTTCTGTTTCTCTTATCTTGACCTTTACGTTGGCTCTCAAATCCAGTAACATCACAGAGATGGTGATACCCTAATTGGTATAGTTTGGGAAAGAAGTTCCACTGACTCTAGGTATTTCGAATTGCAAAAAAATATAAAAGAGTTGGGTGAGAAGATGCCTGGAAGTTAAATTATTGGGAGTGTTCAGAGGCTGTGGATCACCTGTGAAACTGTTATCTTCTGGCGTCTCTTCTGACAGCTTCCTTTATTTTTTATTTTTTTTAAAGATTTTATTTATTTATTTGACAGAGAGAGAGACAGCCAGCGAGAGGGAATACAGGCAGGGGGAGTGCAAGAGGAAGAAGCAGGCTCCCAGCGGAGGAGTCTGATGCGGGGCTCGATCCCAGAACTCTGGGATCACGCCCTGAGCCGAAGGCAGACGCTTAACGACTGAGCCACCCAGGCGCCCCTGACAGCTTCCTTTAAAGTGGCTTGAAGTGGCTTAGTGGAAAAGGGAGGATGAATATTGGCTAATAGGCTTGTTCCTTGTAGTGTAATATATGAAAGTTAGTAGAAATACGAAATCCATCTCCAGCAATTGGAAGGCAGTAAGGACTAATGGCTTTTATGTTATCAGCAGTATCCATGTATTGGAACATGACTATTTGAAAACATTTAGTGGAAGCCTGGTAGTTCTACAGTGAACAAAGCTTCTTGTTTCACCTCCTATGTTAAATTATATAAAGATGGATTCCTGTTGCAAACCAAATGGATTTTCTTCATACTTTAACTGGATCCTTCCTATTTTAGGGTTTTTTCATAAAAATCACAGAATATGTGTCTGAGGTCATGGTTATAGAAATAATGTTCAGTCGGGGCGCCTGGGTGGCACAGCGGTTAAGCGTCTGCCTTCGGCTCAGGACGTGATCCCGGCGTTATGGGATCGAGCCCCACATCAGGCTCCTCCGCTATGAGCCTGCTTCTTCCTCTCCCACTCCCCCTGCTTGTGTTCCCTCTCTCGCTGGCTGTCTCTATCTCTGTTGAATAAATAAATAAAATCTTAAAAAAAAAAAAAAGTAATGTTCAGTAAGCTTCTTAGTCTTATGATTTACTTTTTGGATATGGATAATCATCAAGGAATAAACATAGAGTATTTTGGATTTCACCTTAGAAACTTCTAATCTTATTTCTTCTACCTGAATTAAACCTTTCCGATATTTCCTTGAAGTATGTTTTATACATTTGCAAGTTATGGTCGGTCCTGGACAAGATTAGAACTTTGGTTGCCATCTTTGGCTACTCTAATTTAAAGTTAATTTAAATTTTAATAGCTTTTCAACAAAGAAAGGGCTGTAGTGATATATGAATTATCTTTAAATCTTCAGTGAAGAAGTCTAATAAAATTAGACAAAAATATCAAGATAAATCAAATGTATCTTTCAGGGAATGATTTTTTCTCTATACCCTCTACCATGGTACACCATTTATCTTTGTTCCCATTATTTTGTAGAGTAAACATATTTCTTACAGCTTTAAGCATGGCATTAAAAGCCATAGGACTGATCAATGATTCTGAAAACACTGGCTCAGAAGTTCATGTTCTTTAGTGCTAGCATTCCATCCACTATTCCCAGTTGATAGCTGAGGCCTATTTGCAGCTGAATTTATTCATTCCATAATATATTATAGCCAGTTAGTTGCACATTTTCTTTTCCTCCTGAAAATGGTGAATATATTTAGGATGATAGTTGTAATAGGCTTTGCTAAAAGGAAACAAAACAGAAAAGCGGATGTGAGTGACATTTACATTTGCTTATACAGATGGGAAACCACTAAACTTCCACATTTTTCAAGGATTTGGTATTTCTTTTGAATTTTTGAAGCTTTAGAACAGTGGTTCTCATAGTTTCAGACTTCATCAAAATTAAAACCTGTTGTGTTTCAAAAGACAATTAAAAAAATGACTAAGCAAGCCAAAATTTGGGAGAAAATGTATGCAAATCACATGTCTGATAAAGACTTATATTTATAATACAGAAAGAACACGTACGACTTGATAACAAGCAGACAAGCTAATTAAAAATGGGCAACAGATATGAATAGGTATTTCACTAAAGAAGATTAGGAAAGGCCAACATATACATTGAATAAATGCTCAGCATCATTAATTAAAGAAATGTAAAATAAACTACAAGTAGAAAGATACCACTTAATAACTACTAGAATAGCTATAATCAAAAAGACAGATGATAACAAGTATCATGGAAATGAATAAACTGGAGCACTCATTGATTGCACCTAGGTAGTTTCTTTTAAAATTAAGTGTAAATTTATACTTTATGCTACTCCTAGGAATCTAAGAGAAATGAAATGTGTGTCCAACACAAAGACTTATACATGGATATTTGTAGCAGCATTATTCTTAATAACAGAAAACTGGAATGAACCCCAAGGCCATCGACTGATGAATAGATAAATAAAGTGTGGTACATGTAGAACAATGGAATACTGTTGAGCAATAAAAAGGAAACACTGATGCTACGACATGGAAGAATCTCAAAAACATCCTAAGAGAAGAAGCCATACATAGAAGACCATTTATTTTCTGATTACATTTATAGGAAATGTCCAGATGAGGTGAATATATAGAGACAGATAGTAAAACGTGGATACCTAGAGCTGGAGGTAGGAACGAGAAGTGTAAATGGGCACACACTATATTGGGGATGGAAATGTTCTGAGATTGGATTTTGGTGATGGTTGTATGACATTTACTAAAAGTCATTGAATTATACACTTAAGATGGGTGAATTTCATGAAACATAAATCATACCTCAATAAAACCATAAAACAAAAAGTGTGGTTGGTCCCAGGCCTAGCAGCATCAGCATCACCAGGGGATTTGTTAGTAATGCAAATTCTTGGCCCCAGTGAAGCAGAAACTCTGGGGGTGGGCCTAGCTAGCTGGGGTTTAACAAACAGCCTGCAGCAGATTGCGATGGAGGATCAAGTTTGAGAACCATTGTTCTAGAAACAAGGAGGGTCACATGGAGATGAGGGTAATTTGGGGTATAGTTTGTGTACATTCAGTCTACTCTGTTCCTGTAACTGCAGGAAAGGTTCGAATTAAGGACAGTTGTAGTAGAGCTAAAGAAAATTACAGGGCAATGGGAATAAAAATAAACTGGGCTTTCATGTTCTTGCTGTGTCCCCACGAGAAGCTTTATGATTGTGATGTTTGTGTATCACATATGTTAGTAAATTCCTGTGTTCTTTTAGGCTTGCTGTTACTTAACAAACATAGCATAAACAGGTTCATTTGCCATAACGACAGTGGAAGTTTAGATCCTTGAAAGGAATTATTTCTCCTAAATATTTACACAGTGTAATACAGCAGAGCCAGAAATGTGCAGTGATCCCAAAAAAGTGAAGATCTGACTATAGATAAAGAAGTAAATGGAACAGTTAGCTAAACTGAAGTTCATTCTGTCCCTCCGTCTGTTCAGCGTACCTTTAAAAACTACGATTAGAAAATTGGTTGATCTACAGTAGTGGTCTTATGCCTGGCATGTGTGTTCAGGTTTGCTTTTTCTCCCACTCTCCCCCAGCATTATCTGGGTAGCCAAAGGAAATTTTGAAGGTCAAGGCTACTCCAGGCTGGCTGCTACCTGGTGCATGTGTAAGATGAAGTTTGTAGATAGGGTCTCCCTTCACAGGGGCAAGGGAACTGGGACGGGTGATGACTTCTGCCAAGGTATAAATTCACCTCAGGAAAGATGGGGTTTGAGGGTTAAAAATAAAACAAATATGAGAAGGGAGAAAAGAAAGAATGGGTAACAAGGTATGAAAGCCGATCGATGTGCATCATTTATTAGCGGAGTTCACTGAGATTGTCAATGGTAATATTTAGAAGAGTATTGGGGAATGTGGCATAAACCATTGCTGTTTCCAAAACTTCATTCTACTGTGGGTAAAAAGAACTGGGCTACTGCTCGCTGGTAAAGTAGGTCTCAGCCTCTGTCTTTTTAACTATTGTTTTTATTTTACTTTTCATTGTCTCATTTCCTTTGCTTCTGTCCCTTTTTGTTATTGTCCTCAAAACTTTTAATAATTAGTATGACATTACTGAACACTTACTATTAGCAAAATATTAGAATATTATATCCTCTAAGTTGGTAATTCCGATTCTGACTTCTGTTATTGGATGGATATTAAAGGAATAAAATATTTTGAGATACGTTTCATTCTAAAAAAGTCTATGCCGTAACAATCTGTACTCTTCATATTACTAGTGGATAAACTTGCATAGATGTATATAAGCTAGAAAAGGTGAAAAGATGGGTTAATGAGGCGAACTTTCCCCTTTGTAAGAAAATTCAACACAATTCTCTATGCAGCTCTCAAATTTACATTTGAATAGAATTGCATTTGAAAAATAAACAGATACAGATAATTGGTTATTCTATGGATAAGTTCAAAGTGACTAAAAAATGGGCAGTTTGGAGTTAAACGTAAGAATCAGGAGAAGCATACTTTTGGGGGTAGTGTGGGTTGGCAGGTAGGTTGACATCATGGTCTTTAGATCGATACATTTCAAAATGTTGATGGAAGGACATTTTCACTGTAAAATCAGGTCAGTCTTTATTCCCTGCCCTCTTAGTTTTTGTGTCAGTAATGAACATGGAATGTTTACAGTACTGCCGCAGAGAACACTTTCTTCTGTCGTTAGTGTTCTTCTCTCTGCCTGATTTTCTTGTTTTGGAGGCAGGGGGCGCTGTCCTTTTGCTTAGTCTTACTCCACGCAGGCTCCAGGCCTCGTGGTTGCTCCTGTGGCAGCTTTTTCTTGTGCTCCCTTAGTGGTATCATGCAGTACTTGTAACAACTTCTCGTTGGTCTCAAATGTAGATGAGGGGGGAAAAATAAATAAAGGAGGGATTTTTAAAAAAGAAAGCAGAAGAAGGTGAAGGAAAGAGAAAGAGTAAAAGGGATGCTTACTGCAGAGAGTAGCGGAGATATCATTTCTGCTGGTGCCATTCGTGGTCAGACAAGCTCTCCATCCTCTTTGGCTTTCAGTTTGTTGATTTACTGTCCCCCATAACGGCATTTGAAGACACCAGTAATTTTTGTCATCTCTGTCATTGAATGGCCCACTGCTAGCAGCAACAGTGATTTCGATGTCTGTTTTGCCACACTGTGGCCCCGTGTAGAGGCTCGGCATCACTGTGCACATAAACCTGTGATGCTGAAGAGCAGAAGCAGATTCTCATGCTAAATACTGTTGGTTTATTTATAGCACGGAAAGATAGGTAGCTGGTGCTCTGAGGAACCTTGAACTCCAAATTAAAGTTCTGCTGCATTTGGGTCTTCCTTATTTGGGTTTCCTTTGTGGCTGCAAAGTGTTGTTTTCATCTGATGTGGTATGGGGCACTGAAGGAAAGGTAGCCGAGGGAATTCTGTACTGTTGAAATCTTGCTCTGTGGATAACATATGGTAGAATGTCCATCTGGGACACCTTTAGTAGACATTATAAGTTCTCCCAGGCTTATTACGGGTCCTCCGTGTGATTACTGTACCATTGCTAAGGCTTATTCTCTTTGAAAAATGCTCATCTTTCGAAAGAAGGCTTAGAATTATTGTTTCTTTTTTCTTTCTTTCTTTAACTGGCAATCGAATTCTTTCTAAGCGGTCTTCCACCAGATGGTGCTAGTGTTACATATCTAAAGGTAAACCGCTTGGTGCCTTTGAAATCTTGAGCTCCTATGTCTTCTCTATCTTTTTTCCTCCTTCACCATATTTTCTTTTTAGTGTTTTTTCCACAAACACTACTTTCCTGTCACACTACTGTGTCGCCTCACATCTTGTACGTTGTGGGTAGTGAATTGATTGTGCCTTGGCGATCATGAAGGATAACTTGGGTGGTGAGTTCAGAGGCAAGGACTGAGTAAAACTTAAGGATATAGAATATGTAATTTCTTGTAAAATTTTTCATCATGCATTTGTTTCTTGTCTATGTGTACAAGTTGAGACCTTATTCTTGACTTTTCTGCTTGGCCACCTTTCTTTTATATTATAGCAATATCATAAAATGTTATTGTTTGAGATCTAGAGGCCATGTGTGGAAGTTATTCCTAACAAATGATATGTTTACCCAGATTAAGTTCAAAATAACTTTAATAACTCTACAAGAAAGTTTGGTGGACTAAAAGAAAATGTTGAGCATTATGTGATATCAGATTTCCTGGCCAATTAACAATTGTTATTTTAAATTTAAATTTTAAACTTTATCTGTTTATAAATATTACATGGCTATTGCAGAAAAATTTAAAGAAACGAGAATGCAGTTAAAGGAATGACTCATTTAAATACTATTAACATTATGTTACATACACTTTCTCTTTTCTTCTTTTTATATAGATCTATATTTTAAAATATTAGAGTTGGTCTCATATCATAGTCATATAACCAGTTTTTTTCACTTAATATTTTGTAACTAATTTTTAGTGACAGTATAGTTTTTCATTGAATGAACCCTCTAATAATAGGTGTTTTGATTTTCAGTTTCTTTCAGTAAAAGCTTGAATAGCACTTTTTCATTTTTTTGTGTATTTTAAAATTCTTTTGTATGAAATCTTAAAAATGTAATAGCTGATTCAGAAAGAATGCGTGTTTTTGTAACTTGATCTGTATTTTCAAGCTACCATCCGAAAGAGTTCTACAGTTTAAACATCTTTAACAGCGTTTAATTTTGCTTGTTTGCTTGCTTCCGTATCATCAGGTTACCCTGGTTTTTAAAGCGGCTTGATATTGCTCATTTGAGACTCCCTGAAATGACAATTCATCACTAAATACAGGAACTTAAATTGCTTTGATATTTTCTTAGAAGTAAGCTTTATCCTTTAAACATTAAATCCTAGACCCCCTTTTATTCACGGTGGTTTGGTTTTGGCTTTGTCTCCTATCCCTAAAGTACAACAGCCGTCCTTTCATACTTCAGAATGGGTTATCTGGTGTGCAGAGCACAGAATCAAGGTCTCTGTTGGCTATCTGTTTTAGCGCTTTCTATTACTTCTTGGGAAACTTAGCTCAAGCCATTTACTCTCTCCGTATGAGTATTTCTCAGTCTGAAAATTTGGAAGAACGGTTTTTAGATAAATTGTTTTTAAAAACTTTAGTGAAATAAGCTGTACATTTAATGTAGTAGCTATTTAGTGCATATTTTTTGGTGGGCAGAAGGAAGAAAAGAAAGCTGTTAGGTAACAGTAAGATTTGAAGAATTCTAATGTACTTTTGAAAAGAATTAAAACACATTAGTTTTTATTGATTCAAGCAGTATATCCTGGCTGACTTTGATATCTTAATAAATAACTGCATTTTCATTTAAATAGATTACCTTTTAATTAAGTTTCTCCTGTTAGCATAAGAAAGTATGTGATTTATTTTAAAATAAGAGAAAACAACAAAACTATTTTCATATTTGGGAAATGGGGAGAAGAGAGGAGACATCATGTAACCTAGTAAATGAATGTGAAAACTATTAGCCTAATAACTTAAAAAAACAAAAGGCTAATTTTCCTGTCTCATGAAAAGAATCCCCACCGCACCCCATCTCAATGTGGTAAAAGAAATTTCCATTCTCTTTATTGTCAGAACAAATAGTCACTATAAGAAAACTACTTGCAAACCGGGTTTTAAAAGATTCATCAACATACAATCTGTTTTGGTAGAAGACACTTATAAATTATGTAATTTATGTAATTTAAACATATCTTTTCAAAAAATAAAACAAATATTGATAAATGATCAGATTTATATAATGTCATTGAATTTTACTTGAGATATAACAATTTAGCATTTTTAACTTAGAGTTTTTATTAAAATTTTTAAAAATAAAATTAAATATGTATCCATATTATGGGCATTTCACTTGCTTTTTAGTTTTGAGTGTGTGGTTTGTATTTTTTTTTTAAGTAAAAAAGACCCTAAAATCGTGCTGAATTTGATAGTTTTTAAAAATACCTGTGTAATTATAGAGCATTAGCACATTGACACATATATCTGGTAAAGTGTAAGTCCAACAGTAGCTTCTGAAATGTACTTACATATTGTTAACACTTGAGATACTATATGTATATATTTAAGTATTTGTATGCACTAGCAATTTGAAAGGGCTTCAGAGCACTGTAATAATATTGAACCTGCAGTTCATTTACAACTGTGTCAGTTAAATTCCCCCCAAATAATAAATTCTACTCAGAGTCTTGTCTGCTTTATGGCAAAATAAATAATCAAATTGCTGAGATTATGAGCCCAGTTTCTTTACACCTGAGAGAAATTTGTTTTGTGGACTATTTATTAAATCATGAGCTGTCTGAATTTTATGTAAAGTTCATTTTTGCTTTTCTCAAAATATGTTAGAGATCATTGGAATACTTTTCCATAGTTTATTGGGAAACTTACAATAAACAGCATATAAAATCTAGCATACTTTCGAGTGTCTATCCTTGACATCCAAATGGGAATGAACAAAATGGGAGTGGGATCATTACAAACACTTTTATTCTTTGCAACTTCTCCTTCAAAAAATCATCACCACTCCCAGCTTGATTTGTTTCGTTTAATTTTTGCCACATAGACTTCTTAGGTACTTATATGTTGTGTATTGAAGAAATCAGTGTTGAGGTGTTTTTTCGTTGTTGTTGTTGTTCATTTAGATCATTGGAGCATTCTGTTCCATGCTTAGTAGTGACCTATTTATTGGACCCATGCTATCTAATAACTAAAGCATATGAAATTTACTACATTTTGTATTGATTCAATATTAACGTTAATCTAAAATCGTTCAGTGCAGTATGTCACATCTGTTTTGTATTCCTCTGTTTAAAAGAAGTGGCAGTGTGGTATTTGGAGGAATATTTATTATCTGAGTGTTTTTCTTTGCAACAGTTTCCCTAGTCTATTGAGAATTATAACTTCCAAGAGACAGTGAATCACCCAGCAAATTCTCAGGTACCAAACTGCTAAAAGCCACAGTTAATTGGAATTTTTATTTACCACTTCATTTCCCTTTACTTAACAGTGGCAATTTTGGAGCCTTCTTGAAATGATAGAAAATAAATTTGTGGTGAAATTTTTTAAAATATTCTTTTCCCTTAATAATAGGTCCAGCCTGCACTTCATGGATACTCTAGTTTTTTTTTAGAAAAAAACTTTGTTAGACTGAGTGTTGATTTGTGTTTGAAACCAAATTTTCCATGACCGGTGACTGAATAGTCTTATCCTGTGATGGTGCTTCCTAACTTTTTGAGGGGTTATGGGTTTCTTTAAGGAGTCACTGAAAACTATAATCCCTTTTCCTAGGAAAAAAAAATGCATAAACACAGTATTTTATATGCAGTTCTAATGAATTCTGTTTCTCCCTGCCCAGAAGACCAAGGGCCCTGGTTAGAAAGTGCCACTATAATGGAACTGAAAAATCCCTTCTAGAGTGTTGGTTTTAACATCCTGTTATGCCACACTAAGAGTTTTCTTCACTTCAAACTTTATTTGACATTACATTTTCTCCTTGATCATTATATAGTAGAAGATAAGCAGAATCTAAATCTTATTTTGGAGAAAAAGCACAATTAACTTTTAATTTTAAAGTCCATCTCTGAAATTGTAGAATATATTTGACCTTCCACATGCTTTAGATTCTACCTTAGACACATAAGAAAGGAAAAAAAATGGTTCTTCCTTAAAAAGATGTTATTACACTTATTGTTTAGCACCAAAATATGGGTTTTCATTTTAATGAGAGGTTGTAAAGCTATTCAGAAGTTACTGTGTGTGCTGGTTAAGAGTTCAGACTTAGGTTTAAAGCAGATTAGGGTTCAAATCCAGCTCAGTGGCTTACCAGCCAAATGACCTTGGTCATATTACTTATCTGTTTAAAAAAAAAATCACCATAAAAGGATTAAATGAGATAATGTCTGTAAAGTGGTTGGTTTTGTACTTTGTGTGTAATATGCACTCAGTTACCTCTTACTTATCATGATGATGATATTAATGAGAGTAAATAATTACAGTGTTCATTTTTCCTATTATGAAATTTAGGACAGTAAACTTGGTTGCAAAAAAATATAAGTCTTCATATTCCCCAAAATAATCTTCTCAAGTCTTGGTGGCTTATAATTGTTGCCAAAGTTCAGTCAAGAGTTCTTCAAAGACGGGTAACAAACTAACTTTTTCACACTTTTCTTATCAGTGTTCAACTGTTACAATGGGGTAATATGTTAAAAGTTACCTCAAAATTGAAGTAAATATTGAGGAACAGAGAAAGGAAGAAGTTTCTAAGAGTGGATTAAAAAGCACAGACATGTTTCTGCTTTTGAGTCTTGACACCTAGATGGTCTTGTGGTAGAGCCACAGGTATCATCGATACTTTGGGTAAATGATGTTTCTTTGCATATTATGTCATAAAGAATACCTCTAACTTAGGGACGCCTGGATGGCTCAGTTGGTTAAGTGTCTGACTTCAGCTGAGGTCATGATCCCAGGGTCCTGGGATAGAGCCTTGTATCCTGATCCCCACTCATTGGGGAAACTGCTTTTCCCTCTCCCTCTGCCCCTCCCCCCACTTATGCGCTCGCACACACATGCTGTCTCTCTCTCTAAGAAAAAATAAAATCTGAAAAAAAAGAATACCTCTAATTTGAAAATGTTGAGTAAACCGTTGTGATATCAGCCACCATATATACTTGTCCACTGTAAAAGAGGGTTTCCATCGTGGTTTGTAAAGTATTTGGAGCCAAAGAAGAAGAGGATAATGTGTGTGATGCTTTGATTAAGTAAATGGTTTAACACCTGCCTGAAGTGAAAGGCTTCAAGTTTACTAAAAGGATGATTTCCGACCCTCCTGAAAGGAAGTGGGATAATATCCTGTCTGATCCCTTTCCTGTTCACATTGTGGTTGTTCATTATAATTGAGTAATAATCACGGCAGTGTTTATGGCAGTGGTTTTTGTGTATATCCACGTGTGCACATATCCACACACATGTATGTGCACTCCATGATGCTTTAGAATAATTACTACAGTTGGGAGTCGTAAGTGTTAGTCAATAATATATTATGAACACAAGAGGATCTCAGTATGTTCTGGAAATTCAAAGTTGGGATTAGGGGAAAGGATCCATTGCATTACTACTGACAGAAAAACAACTGAATGAATTCATTATGGATTTAAACTTGTGTATTTCCTCTGTGAAGAACGCAAACGTTACTTGATCACTTTATGTTAATGAAAAATTAAATGCTATAGATGCCATTGAAATATAAAGAGAGCACTTTGCCCTGCAGTTTTTTTTCTTACGATGCCGTCTTATTCATTAATTTTCTTTGACCAGGCAGAAAGTTTGGAAAATGATATTCCCCTTTTCTTTCTTCTCAGTATTGTCAGCGAAGCAGGGGCGTCAATCTACAGCGTCAGCCCTGAAGCTAACAAAGAGATGCCAGGGCTGGACCCTAATTTGAGAAGTGCAGGTAAGAAACTACAGGCCAGCACAAAAGCATGTGGCTTTGATATTTTGGAGGACTTCTATTTTTAGCAAGCAAGAAAATTGAGAAGATATATGTATGAAAATTAGCATGTCAGAAAGAAAATGGTTGATTGGAATAATAGTTGGAATTATGGAAAAGAAGAGGAAGAATACTGTCTTTAAAGAGTATAATAAAAAATTAGCCTAAAACATCTTTAGTAAAATTAGATGCTTGAGAGTTAATAATAAAATCAATAAAATATTCTAGATCTCTTATTATTACTACAAAGTATTATTTATTACAGGTTTTTATTGACAAAAAATATTAACATAAATATATAAACATGCACAGTTTCTTGCTAAATATTTGTCAGATGACCAGTTTCTCTTGTCTTGCTAATAGAGGCAGTCATTAATGTTTAAAGCAGCCTGCTTTGATTTTAGTTGTATTAAGTTGCTTTGGTTTCTCTTTTGTGGAATAGTTAAAATCTTGTGTGTGAAGAAATTGAGATACTTTGATACATCTAGTGAAAGTAATTTGTATTATAAGCAAATTATTAAATCTGGTCAGAGGACTTCTCTGTGTAATAACAGGATATTTAGACTACTTTGTTAGAAAGGAACCTTTTATTTAAAATTTTCCTTAAGGGGCACCTGGGTGTCTCAGTCGGTTAAACGTCTGCCTTTGGCTCAGGTCATGATCCCAGAGTCTAGGGATTGAGCCCCACATTGGGCTCCCTGCTCAGCTGGGAGTCTGCTTCTCCCTCTGCCCCTCACCCTGCTCTTATGTGCTTGCGTCCTCTCTCGCTCTCTCAAATATATAAAATCTTTAAAAAAATAAAATTTTTCCTTTAATATTCTCATTAAGTTTCATTGGCTGTTCTTGAAATCTATACTTGGAGATACACATTTGAAAATTTTTGCGTGAGTCTAAGGCTAAAAACCTATTTCTTACGTCCAAAAGAGCTTGTAGTTTCCCTTCAATTGTTTGTTCATGATATCATCCTCTGTCTAAAACGATCGTCTTCTCAAACTCCTATCCCAGCTCAAAATCTTGGTTCTTCTGTGAAGCTTTTCCCTGTCACAGCAGTTCAGTGTGGTCTCTGCCTCCTTGCCATGTGCTCTTTTGGTACTTAACCTTGTAATGACGATAGCAATGATAGTAGGAGGAGATACAGTAATCATAGCGGGAGCTGCTAATACTAATTTTTTTAAGCACTTAATATACATAAAACATTGCAATAAATGCATTACCAGGATTATTTTGTTTTATTTTCAAAACCAAGGCTTAAAGAGTCCACAAAATCAATAAGTACATATATAATACTTGTGTATTTGTATAATAAAAGGGTACTTTTCTTTATTAAAAAATAAAATTCAGGGGCACCTGTGTGGCTCAGTCAGTTAAGCATCTGACTTTTGATTTTGGCTCAGGTTTTGATCTCAGGGTTCTGAGATTGAGCCCCACGTTGGGGTCCACACTGAACGTGAAGCCTGCTTTGCTTAAGATTCTCTCTTTTCCTCTCCCTTTACCTCTCCCCCGTGCGTACTCACTCTCTCAAAAAAAAATAAAGTTTAGAACCTTTTAAGTTGGCACTGAAAGTTAATCTTCCAAAAAACATTTGAAGGAAATATTGTCTAGGGAGTGGCAGTCTCTCAGACCTCCCACTGCTAAGGGGGCTACTGTTCCCTCTTCACCACTGGCCTGTGTGGGTGTGTAACTGTCAACAGTGTTATAGGTGAGACAGGATTATAACATTCCAACAAGACACTCTGAAAATAGGAGATAATAAAAAGAAGAATCATTATATGGTCCAAATTATTCAGATTCCAAAGTCTGGCTGTGTCTTCAATTTGGGATTCCCTGCAGCTACACCTTCTGTGTCCCAGCTTTCTGGCACATGGCAATGACTATGTTGTCCATATCAACTCAAAACACCCACCTAGACATTTTGAGCCTTCAAGGACTGATCCTGGAAGCAAATATTGAAAGAAGCTCAGAGTTTCCACTCTTGGTTTTCTAGAGTTCACTTCCTTCTCAATTCCTTATTTCTGACTGGAAGTCCTTTCCTAGTGATTGATGCCAGGTATGACTTTATACTTCATTTGAGACCTGTACTACCAATGGGTTTGGGTTTTTCCTTTCAGCTCTCCATAAGTTTAGTATATCAGAATATAATGGAACCTTAACGTTCATACAGTGTTAAACATATGTAAGAAGATGACCTTTATATTCTATATATAAATTCTATATATGGTCATTCTATATATGACCTATATATTGACTAGTTTGTCAGCTTATTGAGAGCAGAGGTTATCCTTATATATGCTTATAATCCCCCATAATAAGTTCATTTTACTTGAGAGGCGTTTAAATTGGATAGACAGAATAGTAGATAGGTGATATTAAAATGTTTATTATGGATTTCTGACTTAAAGTAGAAGATTGAGTACACCTGTTATTCCTTTACTCCCTTCTGAACTCCCATTAAATTGACAGTAATACAATAGAAAGAAGGCACACACTTACTAGGACGAGGATGGGAGAGGAAAGAATAGCAGTAATCATTTTGAAGCAGGAATGCAGATGGCTGAATAATAAAAGTGATCTTGCCAACTTGAGAAAGTTGAATATTAAGACAGCATTGTAGAAAACCAAGAGCCTAGTCTGAAATGATCATGGAACCCTTATAGGTTCAGGAAATGCACCAAGTTACCTTTAGAAGTTTCTTGGGAAGGGGCGCCTGGGTGGCTCAGTCGTTAAGCCATCTGTCTTCGGCTCAGGGCATGATCAGTCCTGGATCAAGCCCCGCATCGGGCTCCCTGCTCTGCCGGGAGCCTGCTTCTTCCTCTCCCACTTCCCCTGCTTGTGTTCCCTCTCTCGCTGGCTGTATCTCTCTCTCTGTCAAATAAATAAATAAAATCTTAAAAAAAAAAAAAAGAAATATCTTGGGAGGGCTGCAGGTAGGTCTAAAATAAGAAGATTGATTGAAAGTTCTGTGTAGAAAGCAATTTGACCCAGTTAAACACAGAATACTATTGAACCAAGCAATTCCACTCCTGGGTGTATACTTGAAAGAGTTAAAAACAAGGACTCAAACCAGTAATTGTACACAGTGCTCATAGCAGTACTATTCACGTAGCCAAAAGCTGGCAACAATCCAAATGTCCATCAGTGGATGAATGAATAAACAAAATGTGGTATATCCATACAATGAGATATTATGTTTAGTCATAACAAAGAAAGAGTACTGACATGTGCCATAACATGGGTGAACCTTGAAAACATGCTGAGTGAAAGAAGCCAGACACAAAAGGCCACATATTGTATGGTTACATTTAAATGAAATGTCTAGAATAGGCTAACCTATAGATGCAGAAAGATGATTGGTCATGGCTAGGGACTGGGAAGAGGAGAAAATGAAGAGGAACTACTTAATGGGTACAGGGTTTTCTTTTGGGGGAACTTGTTAGAGGTGGTGGTTTGCACAACAGTGTGAGTATACTAAATGCCACTGAATTGTACACTTTGAAATAGTTAATTTTATGTTATGTGAATTTCACATCAATTAAAAAAAAAAACAAAATAGTTAGATCTCCTGTTCCACACAGTTGAGTGACTGTCCTTCTTTCACCTTTGCAGAAGACTGGAGATTTTTTCCTCTGGAGAGGGTTAAACAGAAAGCCTCTCTGCTGGAGGATACAGGTTATACATGATAGTGGGGATACCCGCTGAAAAAAGAGGGATAGATAATTATTTACATGCTGACATAGAGATCTTAAGACTAAATCTTCCATTCAGGAGATAGGGGAATTCTGACCTACACAAGAGTAAAATACCTAATGAAACTGAGATCAGAGGTCCACAAGAAATGGGCCAAATCACCATATAATGAAGCCCACAGCTGATAAACTTCACATTTAAGCAAAGCACTTACAGTCAGCTTTTTGGTACCCTGCCCCTAGTGGACAGTCAAGGGTCACCTATCATGTGAGGAAACTTACACTATTAAAGACAGATGTGGGGGTCTCATGGAAGCCACGTAGGGGAAATAAAGACTATATAAGAAGAAAAACTTTTACATCCTTAGAGAAATGAAAGGTATTTTGTTCATTTAAATGAACTTGACATAAAGTAAAATTCACCCTTTTAAGGTGAATTTTTGAATTCATCTGTGAATTTTGAAAAGCTTAAACTAGTCAGGTAACCACAACCACTAACACTACAATCAAGATAATATTTTTATCAGGTCAACAGATTTGTCAGCTTCTTGTTCAAAAATGTAATTATTAGGGGATCAAGATCATTTACTAAAACTACATTTTAATAAGTTTTATAATGAAAAAAAATTCCTATTCAGAGTTGCTGAATGAAAAAGACAGCATGGGAAGTCTTACTTATGTTCCTCTGTTGCTCTCTGATGGCAAGGAGAAAGGGAAAATGGGGGGAGTATTGGACTTTACAAATAAAAATTTCCACTTTGATATTCTTAGCTAACAAAATAAGGTAAATTTTTAGGAGACCGCAGTTTAGTACACTCTTTTAAGCAGTAAGTTTATTTGCTTTAGAATGGCTTTAGATTCTAGATATTTCAAGAACTGAAGACCAAAACCCATAAAACTCTTTTTATTGTTCGGATAGAAGACACATTTTGAATGAGGGGGGGAATGGTGCTTTCAGGGTCTCTCCGTCGGGTTGTGCAGGTTGTGCCCTGTACGTCCTGCCTAACCATATGGGGTAGCTCTGCTTCCTTACCTTTTAGCACTCAGTCTCTTCTCCCATCCCCTCCTTTTGATATAACCAAACTCTTTTTTTCCTCTAACCCTTAACTTTTGTTCAGTAGCGGTTTAGTTGTCTCCCTTTACACGCTAAGTTACATTTATTACCATTTAACAAATTGCCATATATTTAAGATGAAATTCCTGTGTGCTTTTTTAGTCCTCTTTTCATTGATCTAATTTGCCACAGTGTGAGACTCTCAGTTACGGTGGCTTATGATGTGACTTGCTTTAATCTTTTTTTTAATTGCACTTTTCTTATATGTTTCTTTTTTTCCATATACATTCTAGAACCATGTAATTGAAATTCTGTTATATTGGCACCTTCATCCAAGTTCTGTACACTTTATTACTCACAGGCAACACACACGTACGCGCAGAGTAAATGGATTGTTCTCCATGTATTTTCTTATTGGTTGTTGATGGCATTTGGTACTGTATCAGTTATTGTCTGGGTGTCTTAAAACCAGCCAATTGAAATCTTATTAGTTCTGATATTTTTTCAGTTGACTTGTTTGATTTTTCTAAAGTAGTCAATCATCATCTGCAAATGATAATCTAGTTTCTATCTTTTCGGTAATTATACCTTCTTTTTCTCGTCCAGTTGCATCGACTAGAATTTCCTGAACAATGGTGAATAGTAACAGTGATACAGAGATGTATTGACATCATGTGGGCAAAACAGTATTGGCATACGTTTGGAAAGACTACATTTAAAAATATAAAATACAAAGTATAAAAATATACTGCATTTAAAAATCATATCATTGAGATATGATTTAATAGCATAAAATTTGCCCTTTTAAAGTGTTTTTTAGTACAGTCAGAATTGCTCAACCATCTCCAATATCCAATTTTAGAACATTTTCATCATTCCAAATAGAAACCCAGCACCTATTGGCAATTGATCCCCCCCTGCTTTCTTCCCCCCACCCCTGATAAATACTGATCTACTTTCTGTCTCTGTGGATTTGCCTGTTGCAGACATTTCATATAAATGGAATCATTACAACATGTGGTCTTTTGTAACTGGCTTCTTTCACTTATCATAATGTTTTCAAAGTCCATTCACACTGTAGTGTGTATCAGAACTTCATTCCTTCCCATTGCCAAGTAATTTTCCATTGTATGGGTATACCATATTTTGTTCATCCATTCATCTGCTGATGGATATTTGGGTTGTTTTCACTTTTTTGGCTGTTATAAATAATGCTGCTACAAATATTCAGATACAGAATTTTACGTGGACATATGTTTTCATTTTTCTTGAATATATACCACATAGTGGTAAAAATTTGTGGATGTATGGTAGCTATGCTAAACATTTTCTAGAATTTTTTTTACTTCTGTTGCTATACTTTCCTCACTATTTAGTTTCTGCCTCTTTCACTGTGCCCATCTTTTCTTCTCTGTCTCACAATGTGAATATGCCCCCAAGTTTTGGTCCATGACTCTTCCTTTCTCTTCGCTCTCTTTCTCAGCACTCTGTAAGACTCCTTTTAACTGAGCTACCTATCTATCTCTTACTTTCAGGAATCTGTTGTCAGCCTGATCATTCTGAACCTACAGGTGTGGGTTACTACTGTTAATTAGCTACTTTCTTATTCATCCTGACAGTGCCATCTTCTCTTAGAAGCCTGTACATACAGCTTTCCAATTCTACTTTAAACAATGTTTAAATTCCCTCCTTCATGAACAATGAACATCCTTCAAATGAACAATGTTCATTTTCCTCTTTCTCCTATCTGCCATCTCTTCCATGCTTGCTTGAGTTTTTATGCTCTGTAGAGAGAGTAGCATCTGAAAGCAAAATACCAATTCTAGAAACGTTGGAGTCTATGTAGAGGTTGTTTACTGGGGATACTGTAACTCCAGAGGCTCTTTGGACTTACTGGAGAATTAATATGTCATCTAGAAACTGTCATTTCCAGTTCATTATTGCTGCATTTAACAATATCAGGATGAACAAAGGAGATGCTGGCAGTGAACCAGTTAGGCGAGAACCAGGTAGAAAATCAGTTAAGTCCTTTTCTGTACTTAAAAATTTTTTTAAAATATAGAAACCTACTCACACTTAACATTATACAACTGCTCTAACTAGTTTCTAAGTTTAGATTTTCATAATGTGGGTTTTCCTGAAGGGGTAGATTTGAGAGATTTACCTATTATTAATATCCTTTTTTTTTTTTTTTAAATTTCTGGGACCTTCCTGCAGTGAATTT
>NC_048221.1:71708900-71722508 GCF_002007445.2 Ailuropoda melanoleuca | reverse complement strand
GTACCTATCCAGCTCAACTCAGGGGACCGGCTGAAAAAGGGGTCCCCTACTCCTCCGCCATCTTAACCTGGGCCTGCAGTGAATTTTCTGATGCCTATATCTTTCACTTGGTTTACTGTTGTGGGTTGTTGGTTTGTTTTTTTGTTTTTTGTTTAATCTGAAAGTGTTTTGGCAATGTATGTATGTGTTCAAAAATCATTCTTACTGGATTATATTTTTAAAGACTACAATAAAGAAATGATCTTTGCTTTCAGAGACTATCAGATGTTTCCCTGGTGGCATCTACTCTCACTGTGTAATTATACATGTGATTACTGGGGGGAAGCAGCTCCCTTGTAACGCAGCACTTGCACTCATTAACCTTTTGAGGTTTGATAAGAAAATGTATATGAAGGCTTTGGAGGCTGGAGTGAGCATCTCTTCAGTGGGGAAATAGGCAGATTGTATGACACCAGCTTATTGCTCTCTAAGCTGGCCTTGCAAGCTGCCATTGTCACTGTATGTTAGAAATAATAATAAAATATATGAAAAAGACTTGAATGACCATGCAGTGAACTGAATGCTCAGAGTAGATCTTATCTCTGATGAGGAGGTGGTACAAATCAATGACAGGAGAATATAATAGTCACTTGCAAGTGGTGGCTTTTGTTGCTAGACTTTGAACAGTTTTTTAACAGTTTAACACAAGAGCAGACATGGGATCTCCTTTGATGGCCTCAATGTTTTCACTGAATGAGTTTATGTTTCATCCAACTTTCTGTGTGAGTAGATGACACTGATTAGTTTTCTCACATTTAGAAAATGAAAGCTGTTTGTATGTAGGGACCCAATGTAACTATACTACTTGGGAAAAGAAAAAAAAGAGCTGCCCTTGGAAGCATCCTTAATATTCATACTAAATTTCTTTTCTCCAACTAAATCTAAAGATTTATTTATTTGAGAGAGAGAGCACACAAGTAGGCAGAGGGGCAGAGAGAGAGGCAGACTGAGGGAGTAACCTGATGCGGGGCTCGATCCCAATGATCATGACCTGAGCAGAAGGCCAGCGCTTAGCCAACTGAGCCACACAAGTGCCCTCCAGCTGAATCTATCTTATAAGCTAAATTAGATATGAAATTTTGTTAACATTTTGTAAAAAAAAAAAAAATGAGAAATGATGACCAAGTAAAAACGTGACCACAGATAAAGGAATGTTTGAAGCTAACTCAGATTTCTTTGGATGTGGATTGTGATGGTCAAGAAAGGGTTGTGATTTAGAACTGTGGGTGTGTTCAGAGACAAGCAGTTGAGATTCAGACCACCACAGTTAATCTTGCAATCACATTTAAGGCAGTACAAGTGTGTTCACTAGCCAACTGACTTGGTCTCTGGTTGCTGTAAGGTATGATTCCATCAGTTACTCATCACTATCAGAATCTAGTCCTAATAACATATTTGATTTGCAAATGTATGTCATAATAATGCAGGATTATTTAAAAGTAAAACAAATATCAACTTGTTCATTAAAGTGTGAGGTGCCCTGCTATGCTGTGTTTAAAGGATGATCAAGTGATTATGTAAGTATAGCAAGTAAATGTTTTATCTGTTTTTCCAAATGTATAAACCGTGCAATCTGTGCTCAGGAATGCCTACAGATTCTGGTAACAAAATTAATACCGAAATTTTGCATTCACTTCTTTTGTGTGAAAAAAAGGAAACTTTGAAACTTAGTGAAATTGTTGGCCTCTGTGTGTGGGGGAAGAGGGAAGGAATTAAATACTTGAATTATAAGGGACTAACATAAGTAATTATTTGGATACTGCTTTTCACATTAAGCCATACTTATTTTCTGTTTTTTTCAGTTTCCATAGCAAGGCGTGTACAAGACCCATTAGCTGAGCTGGTGAAAATCGAGCCGAAGCACATTGGAGTTGGAATGTACCAGGTAAAGCAGTGTGGGTCATTTACTTTGTGAAACCCATCAATAGTATGCAGACTTGGTGTAGTAATTAAATGTCAGGGGGAATAGCTTCCCATCTTCAGAGATTACACAGTTGATGGGAAGGTAGTTAGGAGTTATATTATTAGAAAAGAAGGGAGTTTTTCTTTTTTTTTGGTGTTTATGGTTTGGATCAAGTTTTAGAATTGACTGTAGTCAGATTTAAAGACCATTAAAACATTAGATCAGACTAGTAACTTAATCCAGAGAGCCTCTCCCTTTACAATTATTATAAAAAAGGAGAGGAAATGGAACAAGGGGGATATGTTGGCTCTTTGTGTAAGCCAGTATGAAATATTGATCTTTATTGATCTTTCAGGAAGAAGCCTCTGGTACCTACTGTGCCTTATTTATTTATTTATTTATGTATTTATTTATTTATTTGTTTTTCTGGTTCCTATTTCTATTTGATTGTTATAATGAGTTTTTGGTCATTACCCAGTATGAGCTAGAGCCTTTCAGTTGTTACTGTGTCGCAGTAATAGTAGTGGTGCTTGTTATTGTTACTATATTTTCTGTTCTTGAGGTTGTGTGTGTTCATTGGGCAGTTGAGGACAATGCTAAATCTTGGCAAAGTGAATCCATGGTATCTTGTCTTCAGAAACCTCGAGTTGAATTATTTTTCTCTTCGATGACAGTCTTTTTTAAATCTGAAATAGAATATTATGTTCTGTATAATTTTCATGGGACTTGAGTGATAGGTTCTATGCTTTTCTCTAAGAAATATATTAGGGCATGGAATCTGTGACCACTAGAAATGGAAGAGATCTTAGAAATCATATAACCCTACCCCCTCATTTGACAGAAAATGAAGCTGTGTCCCAGAGTAGTTAGGATTTTTACCCAGATTTACACAGTGGCAAAGCCACCTGTCATATATTGAACTTAAGTGGGAGTATTCCCATTTTATAGCAAGTTAGACTAAGAGGCATCTAGACCTTTGACTTGACTTGTTCATTTGGGAAGGATAGTTGCTGAAGGGACAGATCTAGCTATCTAGCTAGATACAAATGCCTAGTATCTAGAGAGTACAACTGTAACAGTTTTATGATATAGGCTTTGTAGTTAAGAGGAATTATAACTATATTAATTCAAGATGAAGTTATGGAATGCCTCAGCAAGGTAGTAGAACAAAGAACAGGAAAGGAGAAGTCAAACTCATAGAACCCAGGCAGGCTAATAAGCTATTGGCATCAAAGAAGTCTTTAGTAAATAGCAGAGACCTAGCCTCCAGATTCTTCAGAGATACAGTATTTAACATGAAAGAATTTGGAATTCATTCCAACAGCAGTGAGAAGAAATGGAAGAGCTTTAAGCAAGGGATATGATCTGATTTGTATTTTTAAACATTGGCTCTGGCTAATCTGGGTAGAATGACTTAGAGGGGAAGAAGAGAAGCAGTAAGACCAATTCAGAGGCTGTTATCGTAGCTCAGGCAAGAAATGATGGTGACTCTGACAAAGTTAATAGCAGGTAGAAATGGAAAGAAGTTAAATTTATTTTGTAGGGACTACTTGGTAATAAGTGGAGGAAAGGGAGTTTGCTTCAGGGGTCCTAGTATGTGGATGATGCCTGACTAGAGTAGATTTGGTGGGGATAAGATTAGTGATTCAGTTTTGGATGTGTTAAGTCAAGATGCCTGTAAGAAATCCAAGAGATGTCAAATAGAAGTTGAATATATAAGTCTGAGATTTAGAGGAATGGCCATATTAACATTGGAGTACTGACTTTTCAGCAAATAATGACACTGAGAAAAAGTGATCAAGATGGTAAGCTGAAAGTGAAAGAAGTCAAGCAGAGAAAGACAATTAACATATTGTTTCTCTCATCTATGGAACATAAGAACTAGGAAGATCGGTAGGAGAAGAAAGGGATAAAGAAAGGGGGGGTTAACCAGAGGGGGAATAAAGCATGAGAGACTATGGACTCTGAGAAACAAACTGAGGGCTTCAGAGGGGAGGGGGGTGGGGGAATGGGATGCTGATGATGGGTGGTGGGGAAGGCACGTATTGCATGGTGCACTGGGTGTTATACGCAACTAATGAATCATTGAACTTTACATCAAAAACCTGGGATGTACTGTATGGTGACTAACATAATATAATAAAAAAATATATTAAAAAAAAAAAAGATGGTAAGCTGAGCTTATGATGTTCTTTAACTCTGCTACCACTACTACTGGCATATCCACGATTCCGCCTTCTTTAAGATAACAGAGAAGGTTGCACATGTATATTTGTATCCATATAAACACATACATGAATAAATTGATAACCTGGGAAAACAAGAAAGTGTTGGTGGATGGAAATTTCAGGAATTCCTGAAAGATAGTAAGACTGAGGAATCACATCCGTGGAAAAATAAAACCTGGTGGAGCTGCAGCTCAGAATATACAGATCAATAGTGTTCTCAAACCAGAGTTATGTTCAAATAGTGGGGAGGAGGCCTGTACTGTTAGAGGAAGAGGTACATATGGAGTGACTAGGCCCATAGTGACCCCCTTCCTCCATATCCGGTGAATCCAAGCTCAAGCACTGGGTATAACCCAGAGACCAGAGAGAGGCTGGGAGATCCCTCAAGTAGCCTTTGCTTGTCAGGAAGTTTAAGGAGTCTCACACTGAAAAGACAAACTTCTGACACATACCTGACACCGGCATCATATCCCACATCATCACTGGATTTCAATGATGGTAAACAAAAACAGCATACGCAGACAAATGGGGACTCTGAAATGATCTTCTGCTAAGAATCACTGAACATTTGAGGAAAACTTGTCATAGCAAAATGAGGCACCAAATATAACAAGAAAAAATAACAATGAATAGGCAGCAGTCTTTGAAATAAGTAAAATTAATATTCACAGAGAGTAAGAGAGGTTATTGCATGTATAAAACAAACCTAGGATAGAATGAATTAATCCAGTCTTAAAATTAAAAAATATGCTTGTCAAGATGGAAAAGACCAAATGGCCTAAATAGAGTAGACACAGCTAAAAACAAATTAATGAATTGAATGATTGAGCTAAGAGATTCTTTAGAATGTAGTCTTAAATTGAGAAAGGTAGATAGTATGAACAAAAAGTCGTATGATGTAGAGGCCATTTTAAAGCTTCAACATTCATCTCAGAAAATTCAGATAAAGAGAATGGAGGAGAGTTACAATCACAAAAATAAGAGGAAGAAATTTCTTCAGCGTGAAGACAGACAAGTCTTGAAAAGGCCCAGTAAGTATTGAATAAAAGAATAACTAAAGACCTATACTGAAACACCTTCATATGAAATTTCAGAATGTTAGTGATAGAAAAGGAACTGACTAAAAGCTTCCAGAGAGCAAACGGTTCACCTACAAAGGAAAGAAGTGGTCCTGTTATTGGTAAAAACAAGTAAAAGAAATAGAATGCAGTAGTTTTGAAGTTGTGGGAAAAATATTATTTGAACCTGTAATTCTGTATTCAGACAACTCAGCAATTTGATGTGAGAAGAAAATAAAAACATTTTTGGACCTGCGATGATTTTTGGAATGTTACAGATTTTCTTTGAAAGAATTATTTATTAAAGTACTCCTGACCCCAAAATGGAGGGAGCAGGGACCAAAGAAAGGAAAGGTGTGTCATGAAGACACAGTGTTGAGGTGAAGAAACAGTGGAGAGCTTTACAGTATACACATGGGGAGTAAAATGTTCGTTGAGCCTCAGAGTGTTTTATCTATAATGGTAATCTTTAAATGTTCAGTCTGGGCCAGATGAGCTTAACATGGGAGAATAGAAGAAAACGAAGTGATGAAAGATTATTTTTCAGGAAAACAATTAAGATGTAGATTAACTTTATACTTTGTTAGAAAAGCATAATCTGAAATATATGAAGAATAACCACAAATAGGATATTTAATATAAATTATGAGAGTAAAAAATTAAAAGTTCGTCATTCCAACCAAAGGCAGAGAAAACAAGAAAGTATAGTAAATAAATAAAATACACGAAGACAGGAATAAGTATGGGTTATAGGTAATGGTGAATGGGTTAAATTGCCCTGTTAGTAGAATCTCATACTTTTAAAAATAAAATACAGCTCTAAGATGTATATGTATGCAAGATGATTCTAAAGAAAAAAGCAACCTTGAAATTAGAAATTTGGAGAAAAATATTCCACAGAAATGAAAAACAAAGTTATAGTACTGCTAATATCAGACAAAATAGAATTTAAGGCAAAAATGAATCAAACAGGTCAAGGAAGGATATTTCATATTAATAACACAGTTTCCCAAGAAGATGTAATTACCCTGAACACTCTATGTTATCTAACAACATAGCTTCAAAAATTATTCTGTATTAAAAGCTTCTAAAATTAGAGCAAGAGACAATTTCACCTTTTTTGTAACTCTTAATAGACTACAATGTATTAACACATAACATTTTAAAAACAGCTTTATTGAGATATAATCACATACCATATATACATACATATGTAAATTTACCTATTTAAAGTGTACAAGTCAGTGAATTGTCATATATTCGGTGGGTTGTGAAACTATTACTACTATCTTATTTTTGGACATTTTTATCACCCCAAAACGAAACCTGGTGTCTTTGAGCAGTCACTCTCTACCACCCCCCACTCCCCAACCCTAGGCAATTACTCATCTACTTTGTTTCTGTAGATATGTCTATTATGGATTTTTCATATAAATAGAATCACACAATATGTGGCCTTTTGTAACTGGCTTCTTTCATTTAGCATAATATTTTCAAGGTTCATCCATGCTGAAGCACAAGTCATTACTTCATTCCTTTTTATGGGCAAATTGTATTTCATTATATGTGTATAATACCACATTTTGTCTATCCATTCATCAGTTGGTGGAGATTTGGGTTATTTCCACTTTTTGGCTATTATGAATAATGCTATTATGAACATTCTATACGAATTTTTATGATGTGTATTTTCATTTCTCTTGGATATATACCTAGGAGTGTGTTTGCTAGGTCATTTAACATATACATTCAAAGCCAGATGAACTAGGGAATTTATTTGTCACAAATGTACATGTACATAACTTTCTATCTTATTGTTAAGGTTTTGGTGTTTTCTCACTGATTTGTTTACAGTTGTATGTTGGTTTAAATAAAACATTTACAAAAGATATATAGAGAGCATCTAGACACCATTTATCATAGATGAAATAAAAAATTTTCTTTATCAAAGGAACCCAAATTAAACAAAGGAATATTATTTCAATCTAATAATTGAGTAAAGTTGTAATAAAATGATAAACATCTGTGCAAGTGAAGATACGGTGAGGTGATTATTCACAGACACAGCTGGTGGAAGTATAAATTGTTATTTCTAGCACATAGTCAATACCTGTCAACTTTTAAAGAATGCATGCCATTTACCTGGTAGTTCTCCCTTTAGGCATCTCTTCTAAAGCAGTATTAAGAACTATTGATAAGATTTATATACAAGTTTGCTGTTATAGCAAAATTATTGGAAGCAACTACAATAGAATAGTATATCCGTCAGTTGAAATATTATACAACCATTAAAAATACAGGCTTTCAAGGAGGATTTAATGACATGAGAAGTTGCTTTATTTTTAAATTGCAATGAAGTTGTTGATACAGAATAAAACCAATTTTTGTTCTAAAAATATAGATATACATTTAAACTGAAGAAAAACAAACCTGGCTAGTGACTGATATTTATGTTTTTTTTTGTTGGTGTGATTAGGAGTTTTTATTTTCTTTTTTACCTTTTTTCAAACTTTCTATAGTGAATATGTATTAGGAAGAAATTATAAAATATATATCCATGTCTATATCGCAACCAATGGGCCACTTAATTTTAAGCCTTGTTACAATAGACTTCCAATATAACCAGAGTAGGACTGAATTTCTTTTTAGTTGGGACCTCTAAACGCTTTTAGTATAAATTTAATACTTATATTTATTCTGATTTAAAATATAAGTAGCTGGACAAATATTGTTGATTTTAAAAATGAAAGCTATTCAAAGAAAGAATGTTAAATACTTAGATGAAATAATAGAAGCTATAATATTATTATTTCAATAGAAACTAAAATACTTTTGCTTTAATAACAGCTAAAATGCTAAAGATAGCAGTCCAGTTCTTGTCTTAGAAAATGGGGAGACCTGATTTTAAAAACACATGCCTGTCATAATTTCTGGAGAGAGAGGCAGCCAGTGTGGTCGAATGACAACATATCCCTAACTGACCCCTAAAGACTTTGCTGGAAAGTGGCTTGGTGTTACTCCCAAGAAAACACTCCAGGGTGAGAGCAGGATGATGCAGGGTTGGCTCTGTTAAGTTCTGTGGGACATGGGGAGTGTGGTTTAGCTTGGCCTTGTCATATCCTGAGAGCACAACTTAAGTAAGTTGGATTTACTTGCTATTTATTTCTTCTTTGGACCATGTTTGAGATACTTTTGTGCTCATTAACACCTCCATTTGTTAATGAGCATGCACAGTAAAGTGGGAAAGACAAAATAGTCCTCTTCCTCCTTTCGTGCCTGTTAGATCATTTGATGATGTTAGAGAATGAAATGGTGCTCCAAAATGAGTTTTTGGAACCCTTAGTGGATTTGCTTTATCCTGGTATCCTTATTCCTCATTATTATGGATAACGGAGAAGTCACTGTAAAAGGAAAATCATCTTCCCAGCTGAATTTTCATGGTAAAACCTCAAAGGTGGGAATTTGTATTTTATTTCCCTACCCGCTCTGTGGGATCAGTTATGAGTAAAAGCAAAAAAACAACTCTTCAGTGGTGATATTATTATAGTTTTTAAAACTGTTTTATAGGTAACATGGAGGGATTATGAAATTTAGTTTTAGTTTAGGTCTGTAAAAGTTAATAAGAATCCTCTGTTTTATATTGTTTGCCTAAATCCTTTTAAACATTTTAATCCCTTAATTATTTGTTATTGTACAGTGGGATACAGGAAAGAGTCTCCCAGTGGACATTCACGTAGCTGAATTTACCTCAATTTTTGCCCTCTTATATTAAAGCAGTATTTTGAAATAGGTAAAACACAAAAGTAAAACGTAGAAGAAATTTGTTCTAAAAATCAGGCACCACTTACATATATGAGTTCCTTGCTAAAATGTTTTTGCAATCTTGTCCCTTAACTGTTAGTTCCCACTTACAGAATAAGGCCTATATTTGAATTTGTGCTTTACCCAGTATTATAAATAAAAATCAAACTTAGCCTTGCAATTCAGATATTTCATTCGTGACTGTATCTGAACCTTACTGTGACTGAACAAGAACAAGTAATTGACCTTGACTGGGAGTATGAATAAACTCATCTATTAGAATTTGCTAATTATTCCTTAAACTTAGTTTTAAAATCTCTATTCTGGGGTTTTGGTTTTTTTTCACTTCAGGATTAATTATGCTTCTTTCGTTAAAGTATTGGCTTCAGTTTTCTCAGGTTCTTAAAAATCACCAACAGTGTAATAAGCCATGTATACGTACACACACCCTAGTATAACACCATACTTATCTTTAAAAGAAATGTGAAGATAGTTTGAAGAAATTTTTACCAATAATGCCTTAAATTATTAACAGTGAAATATCTAATTTCCCTTATCTTTTGTTTGCTTATTCTTTGTATGTCATTGACCTTGAACAATGAAACTAGATCAATTTCAGTTTCTACTCAACTTCACCTTCTAGTTTTCATACATCAGCACAAAGTGCTAGGATTTCTAAAACATTAAGCTATTTTCACAGTGTTTATAACTAGTAATTACCATGGATGATTAAAAAATTACACGTGATGGGGCACCTGGGTGGCACAGCGGTTAAGCATCTGCCTTCGGCTCAGGGCGTGATCCTGGCGTTGCGGGATCGAGCCCCACATCAGGCTCCTCTTGCTGGGAGCCTGCTTCTTCCTCTCCCACTCCCCCTGCTTGTGTTCCCTCTCTCGCTGGCTGTCTCTATCTCTGTCAAATAAATAAATAAAATCTTTAAAAAAAAAAATTACACGTGACATTAAGAGTACTACCATAAAGGAAAAGATTAATAAATGTTAACTGCATTAGAATCTAAAACATCTCTGAGTCATAAAACAATATATAGAAAATCCACAGACTGGGAGAAGGTATTTGCAAAACATATACCTATAAAGAACCCAGAATATATAAAGATCTACAAATCAGAAGGAAAAAAGACAGAAAAATAGGCAAGGGATATGAACAGGCAATTGACAGAAGCAAAGACAAAAAAGACAAAAATATTTTTTAAATGATCACTTTTGCTAGTAACTGGGGAAATGCAAACTAAAGCCATTATACGAAACCTTTCAGGTTGTCAAAACTTAGTCTGACAATTTGGTTGTTAGCAACCATATTAAGCATTGGGAATCTTATACATAACTTATAGGAGTATAAACCGGTGCAACCTCTTTGGAGAGCAATTGGACATTAATGAAGTTGGAGATGGGGATTCTCTTCAAGTCAATAATTCCGTTGCTATATATACATAGCCTTGAAAATTTTCTCAAATGTGTACAGGAAGATACGTATTAGAAATTCATTGAAGCACTATTTATAGCAGTGAGAATTTGGAAACAAGTGTTCATCATCCAGAAAACAGAAAAATAAATTGTGGTGTACTCAGATGGTAGAATATCATATGGGAGTGAAGACAACCCATTTAGAGCTGTCTGTATTAATGTGGATATACTTCATAAGATACAATATTAAGAGAGAAAGCAAGTTGCAGGATATGTACAGTATTATATGACTGATATAAAATTTTAAGATATGAAAAATAATACTGTGTACTATTTGTGAATACCAATATATATAGTAAGAAGATAGAAGTAAGCCCTGAAATTTACAATTGTGGTTACCCTGGATGGGGCATAGAATGGGAGAATAGGAACTGGGAGGGGTATACCAGGAGTTTCAACTATATAGTATTTTGTTTCAACTATATGTATAGTATTTTATTTCTTAAGTTGTTTGATGGGTACATGGTATTCCTTATACACTATAACTTTTGTTAAATAAAAAGATGTTTGTTTATAAAAAGATGCTGGAAATGTTGGTCAAATTCTAAAGGTGTTTAATCTCAGAAACTGTGGCTTCCAGTTGGTTGTAATTTCTTCCTTATATTTGTGTGTGTGTGTGTGTGTGTGTGTGTGTGTGTGACAATGAGAATTTATATAATCAGAAAAAAAAGCTATTTTCAATTTTCAGTGAAAATGAAAAAACACATTTAATATTAAGTACATTTCTCTTTGTAATAGTCCTTGAAATTTTCATCTTTAAAACCCTAAGTTTGCAACAAATCAAATAATTTTTTAAAGATTTGTTTATTTATTTTAGAGAGAGGGTGGGGGAGCGGCTGAGGGAGAAGGAGAGAGAGTCTTAAGCAGACTTCACACTAAGTGTGGAGCCCAACCTGGGGTTCAGTCTCAAGACCCTGAGATCACCACCTGAGCCAAAACCAAGAGTCGGACGCTTAACCAACTGTGCCCTCCAGGCAGCCTCAAATAGTTTTTAATGCAGAATTCTAACACTATCTTTAATTTTTTTTTTCATTTTACAGATACGGATTTTTCTTCTGTGAATTTTTTTTGTTTTTTATTTTATTTTTTTATAATAATATTTTTTATTATGTTAGTCCCCATACAGTACATCCCTAGTTTTTGATGTAAAGTTCCATGATTCATTACTTGCGTATAACACCCAGTGCACCATGCAATACGTGCCCTCCCTAATACCCATTTTGTGAATTTTAAAAATGAACTATTATTTGTTTGGCCCTATTATTTGAAATGGTCATTTCAGAGATATGGCCTAGTACAAAACTGTGGGTCATTATCTTTCTAGTGATTATTTACAGGGCAGAGTTAGTTAGAATTGATGTTTAAAAAATTGTAGTGTGTTAAAATAATGGTACCATAATATGACTAGCATTCATCCTATACTATTTTCTTTTCACCACTAACTACTCCCCCAACACACTCCTAAATTATCTAAATTAGGAACCTTAAGATCAAGCAGAGGAGCTTTTAAAAATAACTAGCTTAGGCCACATGCTCAGAGATTTTCATTTAATTGGTCTGGAGGGTGGACCCAGACATGAACAAGCATTTTAAAATTCCGCGGGTGATTCTAATGTATAGGCCATGTTGAGAACCATTGGTTCTTAAAGTATGGTTCCTGGACCAGTAGCATCAACATCACCTGAGAACTTGCTGGAACTGCATATTCTTGCACCCACTTCCCAGGCTTACAGAATCACAAATTCTGGGGGGTGGGATGCTATCAAGCTTGAATGTGCATATAAAACCTCTGGAGTCTTGTTAAAATGCAGATTCTGGTTCATTTGGTCTAGGGTAGGGCATGAGATTCTGTGTTTCTTATAAACTCCCTGGTTATACTGATGCTGTTGGTCTGAGGATTGCACCTTGAGTAGCAAGAGACCCTACAGAAAGCCTTCTGGGCCTCAGCCCAGGCCTATTGAATGAGAATCTAATTTTAACAAGATTTCCAGGTATCTTGAATGTACATTACAGTACATACAATGTAAGAGGAAGATCAGGATATGCCAATATCTAAGGGATGTGAGAATTTGAAGAAGCAGAAATCAATATTCTAAAGCACTACAAAGATGAAGGTAGGACACAAACTGAAAATGTGCCTTCATGTTTACTTTTAAAACATGGTGGTGGTGGCCATAATGAGAATAGTTTCATTGGAGTGGTAGAGGCAGAAGTCAGATAAAAGCATATTGAAGGCTGAATGAAAGATGAACACTTAGAGACAAGTGTATACACATCTCTAAAGAAGGAGGTCAGGATTTGAATGGGCTTAAGTGTTGATAGGAAGGAGGTAGAAGTGGTTAGGGAGAAGTTGAAACAGCTGGAGAGGCAGAGGCTGGATGCCTGAGGAGATGACGCCCATAGCTTGCCTAAGGAAGGAAATGGACAAGAGTTCAGAAAAGAGAAGCTCCAGAGTGGCAGGTGACTGGAAGGTGGTGGAAGAGAGCAGTACTAGGAGGGGTTGCTCCCCTACCTGGATAGTTTTCTTTTTCTGTGAAGTAGGAGCCTCCTGTTCTGTATGTACCCCTTCTTCTCCCAGAAGAACAGACAATTTTTTATTTTCTGAAATCATTGTCCTATTTTGTTTACTATCTGTCTCTTGTAATGGAATGTAAACCCTTATATGAGACAGGGTATTCACAGCTTCCACGACCTGGCACGTGATTGATACTCAATAAGTATTTGCTGGGTGAATGAATGGTAGAGTGTCAGTATAGTTGCTCTTTTATTGTATTTTTTAACTCTGTTGTGAACACACCATAAAATTTTGTAGCCTCTCACTTAAAATTTTTGTGGGGTAAACCTGAAATGTGAGTCACTAGGGTTTTTTTTTTTTTAAATGAATCTCTTTCAGGCAAAGTGAGAATTTCAGAGCAGAGAGCATTAGCGTAGCCAGGTGATTGCAGTGAGATGACTGGAAAGTGAAGAAGGGTTGTTATGGCCAAAGGAGCTAGAGTTCCTCAGTTTAATGCCTATTGCTCCATTCCTTTCTTGCTCCATAATGCATATTCTGTTCTTAGTGGAGATAATTCTTTTTTTTTTTTTTTTTTTTTTTT
>NC_048221.1:71707761-71708681 GCF_002007445.2 Ailuropoda melanoleuca | reverse complement strand
AGTCCATAGTCTCTCATGTTTCATTCCCCCTTCTGATTACCCCCCTTTTCTTTATCCCTTTCTTCCCCTACCGATCCTCCTAGTTCTTATGTTCCATAGATGAGAGAAATCATATGATAATTGTCTTTCTCTGCTTGACTTATTTCACTTAGCATTATCTCCTCCAGTGCCGTCCATGTTGCAGCAAATGTTGAGAATTCGTTCTTTCTGATAGCTGAGTAATATTCCATTGTATATATGGACCACAGCTTCTTAATCCAGTCATCTGTTGAAGGGCATCTCGGATCCTTCCACGATTTAGCTATTGTGGACAATGCTGCTATAAACATTGGGGTGCATATGGCCCTTCTCTTTACTACGTCTGTATCTTTGGGGTAAACACCCAGTAGTGCAATGGCTGGGTCATAGGGTAGTTCAATTTTTAACTTTTTAAGGGACCTCCACACTGTTTTCCAGAGTGGCTGTACCAACTTGCATTCCCACCAACAATGTAGGAGGGATCCCCTTTCTCCACATCCTCTCCAACAATTGTTGTTTCTTGCCTTGTCTATCTTTGCCATTCTAACTGGCGTAAGGTGGTATCTCAGTGTGGTTTTGATTTGAATTTCCCTGATGGCTAATGATTTTGAACATTTTTTCATGTGTCTGTTAGCCATTTGTATGTCTTCATTGGAAAAGTGTCTGTTCATATCTTCTGCCCATTTTATGATTTGTTTATTTGTTTCTCGTGTATTGAGTTTGAGAAGTTCTTTGTAGATCTTGGATACCAGTCCTTTATCTGTGGTGTCCTTTGCAAATATATTCTCCCATTCCGTGGGCTGTCTCTTAGTTTTTTTGACTGTTTCCTTGGCTGTGCAGAAGCTCTTTATCCTGATAAAGTCCCATAAGTTCATTTTATCTTTTATTTCTCTTGCCTTTGG
>NC_048221.1:71364881-71365051 GCF_002007445.2 Ailuropoda melanoleuca | reverse complement strand
TTGGGGTAAACACCCAGTAGTGCAATGGCTGGGTCATAGGGTAGCTCAATTTTTAACTTTTTAAGGGATGTGGGTGTGGATTTTTTTTAAGTCCAGCTTCTATTTTCATTTTTTCTTCTACTAACCCATCCTCCAATTCGCTAATACGTTCCTCTGCCTCATTTACCCTG
>NC_048221.1:71300811-71364679 GCF_002007445.2 Ailuropoda melanoleuca | reverse complement strand
TCCATTAGTTCTGTGGCAGAGGCCACAGACTCATTGTCTTTTCTTTGCTGAGGGGGACTTCTCCTTCTCGTCATTCTGATGAGGAAAGGTTGCAGGGTTGTCCAGAGCCCAAATTATTGACCAGGACCCAGGCCGTGCACCCTTGTTTTATAGGGATCTTAGGGATGTGGGCTTTTTCTTTAAAGATTTTATTTATTTATGTGGCAGAGAGACAACCAGCGAGACAGGGAACACAAGCAGGGGAGTGGGAGAGGAAGAAGCAGGCCCCCAGCGGAGGAGCCCAATGAGGGACTCCTTTTCGGAATGCCGGGATCACTCCCTGAGCAGAAGACAGGTGCTTAATGACTGCACCACCCAGGCACCCCAGGATGTGGGCCTCTTGATTTTTCAGCCTGCCTTCTGGGGGAGGGGCCTGCTGCACCGATACTCAGGCAACCCTGTTTGGGTAGAGTCTCCGTGTCCCCTGCAAGGGGGGAGGGGATGGGCACACTGTGAGCTGGTCTTTCCAGGCTTTTGTTCTCTGGTGGCTTTCCCTGGTGCTTTGCTGTGCCTCTTCTGAGAGTCAGAGCAGCAGTGGCCAAATCTCAGCTTCTGTCTCAGAACAGAGGGATCGCGGACCGTTCTCCACTGCTGTTCTGGCCACTTTAACTCTGTTTCTGTTGGTGCTGCTCGACCCTGCAGCGTCCCGGGATGTGCACCCCACACCCGGCGTCCCAGCCCTCACTTCCAGGGCTGGCGCGTCTCTGTCCTTTGTGTTTCTAACACTGCCAGCTGCCCCCTGCTAGCCACCCCCGCATGCTCCCGGAGCTCCCGGTCTCAGTCTGGATCCAGTGAGCACACCAGAGTTCCATGAGAAGTCTGGTGGCACGCGTGCTCCCCGCTCACAGTCCCAGTCTGTTTTCTCGCAGGTGCCGGTCCGTGAGAGTCTTCCAGCTCCCCCGTGCAGGTGTCTACCACTTCCCAGCACCCAAACGCAGAGGCTCCCTCCCCCTTCCGTTTATCTTCCGATATCTGTGCACGGTTTCACGGCTCCCCGCTTCATACCTCAATACTCAGTGCTGGAGATGTTCATTTGTAGAGATCCAGATGTATCTTCATGCGTCTCAGGCTGATTCTGTGGATGTTCAGGCTGGTCTAGTACTTATCCAGCTCGACTCAGGGGACCGGCTGAAAAAGGGGTCCCCTACTCCTCTGCCATCTTAACTCCCCAATCTGGTTTGATTAATTGATCTTGTCCCAGCTCCAAGTTCATGGATCCTTCAGCCTATAATACCTTTAAACACCTCTGCTCCAATGAAATGGTTTCAGATAATTATTTTTTAGTTCTAGAATTTTTCTTGGGTTCTATAGTAGTTTCCATTTCTTTTCTGAAATACCCTATATAATTCTTTACTCACCATATCCATCCTTTCCTATAAGATCTTTAACATCTTTATAATATAGTTATTCTTCATCTGATCCCAAACTAAGAGTCCTATCCAGGAATTTGTAGGGTACAAATACTTCAAACTAACCAAGGAAACCAAGGGAAGAATAAGGAAAATTCAATTGATCCAATAGAGGAATAAGAAGATGGGAAGGGGAAGAAGGAAAGGGAAGGACAGTAAATAAAAACTGCAAAGTAATATGTCAGGGAGAATGAGTATGATTACTCTATTACTAATCATAATAAATGTAAACGAATTAATTTTTCCTTTTACAGTACAGAGTGTATTGGAATGAATTAAAAGCCAAAATCTAGTTATATAGTTTACAAGAGGCATACCTAAAATAAGGTCACAGAAAGATCAAAATTAAGGAACCGAAAAAAATATATACTATACAAATACTAACCAAAAGAAAACTGGTTCAACCATATTAATAAGAATTACTTAATGGTAGGGTGCCTGGGTGGCTAAGTCATTAGGTGTCTCCCTTCTGCTCAGGTCATGATCCCAGCATTCTGGATCAAGCCCCGCATGGGGGGTCCCTGCTCAGTGGGAAGCCTGCTTCTCCTTCTCACACTCCCCCTATTTGTGTTCCCTCTCTCGCTGCCTCTCTCTCTCTGTCAAATAAATAAAATCTTTAAAAAAAAAAAAAAGAATTACTTAATGGTAAATCCACTAAGAAAACACAGCTATTATAACTTTTGGGGTTGTAAGTCACTACACGCTCTCTGGGAAATAATTTGTCGGTATGTATCAAAGGCCTTAAAAAGAGTTTTTAAATCGTGAAATGCCATTTCTTGGAATTTATCCTAAAGAAATAGCTGTACGAATGAGCAAAGATACCCATAAAAGTGATGTGCATGCAGAGAGCTTCCGGAGTCCAAGTGCAAACCATGTCTAGACCTTGGTTTTCTGGGCTGGGACACCTGAGGATATCACCTTAGCGCCTACTTCATAGGGATGTTGTAAATATTAAATGAGGAAATACACTTAACATGCTTCAAAGAGGAGACAGCACACCAGCGATAAAAGCTGATGCTGGCGCAGTATTTCATATGTGCTAAGTGACCTAGGCTTTTTAACTCTCTTGATTTCTATGGCGTCTCATCTGGGATAGGCTCTACTGTTGCCCTCATTTTTTGGTAACCTATTTACTTTTGTCGTCTTCACTTTAGAGATGAGGAAACTAAGGCCCAGAGAGGCCAGGTAACCTGCTAAGGCTATATATTTAGCAAATGCTGGGGCCAGGATTGGAGCCTGGATAATTTAGCTCCTGGCTCAGTGCTTTTAACTACGGTGCTATTAGCACTAAGAAGTAGCACTGGAAACAATCCAACTGGAGATTTGGGTAAATAATTTACTCCTAAAATGCAATACTGTCCACCTGTTTTAAATGCCAGTATAGAAGTCAATGATAAAGATAGTGAAATTTTATTAGGCACTTTACTATGTAAAAGACACTATTAGAAGCATTTCATTATAGATGATGTCAATTGACCCCCATAAAAATGTAGGAGGGTCCTATTATTATTTCCTTCCTGATGAGGAAATGGAGGCACAGTGAAGAGGAAATCCAGTGGCCCTTCGCTGAGCTGGCAGAGACAGGACTACACCCAGGGCACTGCTCTTAACCCTACACAGAACCCGGCACGTACACTCCATCCAGCCTGGCTCGCCCTCTCTTCCTGCAAGACGTCCTCCTGCGCCTCACCATTGTCCGCAGCCCGTGCTACGTCCCAGCTGAAAACATGGGAATCTTCTTCAAATCTTCCACTTTCTCTTGTCTCCCACACTCGATCCATAATTATGTCTTATTAAGCCTACCTCTAAACTGCATCTTAAATCTGCGAGCACTTGTCTCCCCTCCCTGCATCGTTCACATCTCCTTGCTGGGACGGACAGATTGACATCCTGTTTAAACACCTCTACTCCAAGCCACTCTCGCAGCCACCAGAGAGATCCTTCAGAATGTAAAGAGAGCCTTAAAAATCACTTGATTCCTCTGTTTAAAATCCCTGAGAGCTTTTTGCATGGCCAGTTTGCATACATTCCACACCCCTTACCACATCCTACAAGATGCTCCGCGCGACTGGCCTCTCCCCTCCTTCGTCACCTTCTGCACCACCTCTGCCCCAGGCTTCCTTCTGTGCTCACTTCCCCACAAACGCTCTTTCACTCCCTCGGTCCGGATGTCTTCTCCCCGTACAGCTCACGGATCCTCAAGGATCAGGAGAAATGTCAGCTCAGAGAAACTGTCTCTGACCCCCAGGCCAGCTCAGTGACCGCTACAACCAACGCTATCCCTTAGTCGTTCCTCCAGGCCTGTGCTTCATCATACTTCGTTCTTTCAGCCAACAAACGTTTATTGAGCACTTACTATGTGTCAGGCACTATTCTAGGTGCAGGGAATACAGGTGTGAACCAGACAAGGTTTGCCACAGTTGCAATGATATTTTCATTAATTTATTTATGCAGAGGGATTATTCGCTTACACATGAATTTTTATTCCCATGGATACAGAAGGAAGGATCCCATGGATCCCAGGAAGGAAAGTGTGATTCCCTTTCCCCAGTTCCCAAAGCAGCTTAACCTTTGTGGTCCCATGTCTCTGCTCTTCTGGGAGGGTCGCATCTCCCAGGTACTGGTGGGATTCTGAGGAGGCAACAGGCACTGGGCAAGGGAAAGAAGGAATGGAAGCTGGTGCTTTGAAAACAAGGCAGAGGGGGTTGCACCAGGAAACTGAGTAAACTCCCAGGGGTGGGATGCAGTGGGGGCGAGGATTTCCTCTGAGGTCGGAAAGCCGGTGTCTCAACTCTGAAGCAACCGGGGCTGGTGGGAACCCACACAGGGGTTGCTGGGAACAGCACTGGGAGCAGGCAGAACAGGATACCCACAGGGACTGTGACGGTGGGCCAGGCATTCGAGAGCCGCCTCCGATTTTCTGGCCACAAAAACCCCAGGATTTTGGTACAATTCATGGGAAAGGAAATGACCCCAACAACTGATGTTGAACTCAGTGCAGACCTCGGCATGGGTAGCGCTGAGAGCCAGATTTGATGGGATTTGGGGGGAATCTTTCTTTCACACCCAAGTGTCAGGGAGCAATTCACACCAGTTGCTTGGCCCACGTGTGTGCAACCAACCCCCACCCCCCACCCCCGCTCTCTAAGTTGGTTTTGTTCAGTGCTGTATGTCCAGTGCCTAACAAAACACTCAGCCCCTAGGGGCTCAGTAAATGCTGGTTCAATGAGCGACTCTGGAAAATTAGACATAAAAATGTTAGCATGACTAACACTGGAGAAGGGATTATAGGTGATTTTAAACTGAAAGTTTAATCCATCAAAGTTACAAACACCCATATCTTTTGACCTTAAACTTGCATTTCTCAGAATTTACCCTATGGATATATGAGCATATGTGAGAAATTATGCATATACAAGGCACTCTTTTCCAGCCTTTCTGTAATAGCAACAGATTGGAAGCAATCCAACTATCTATCCGTAGGGAATTTACTGAATAAATTGGGATGAAATACTATACAGCTGAAAAAAAAACAAGAAGAGTCTTTCTATAATGAAAAGGAATGATCTCCGGGATATATTGCTAAAATGAAAAAACAATAGAGAGAACAGTATATGAGTACAGCACATAAAAAAGGGAAAATAATAGGCAGATATGTGTTTGTTTAAGAGTAACATAGCTCTGGGGGCGCCTGGGTGGCACAGCGGTTGAGCGTCTGCCTTCGGCTCAGGGCGTGATCCCGGCGTTATGGGATCGAGCCCCACATCAGGCTCCTCTGATATGAGCCTGCTTCTTCCTCTCCCACTCCCCCTGCTTGTGTTCCCTCTCTCGCTGGCTGTCTCTGTCTCTGTCAAATAAATAAATAAAATCTTAAAAAAAAAAAAAGAGTAACATAGCTCTGGAAGGGTAACACACACACAAAAAAACGATTTCCTGACTGCCTTTGGGGGGGGAACAGGGTGGCTGGGGTGAGAGGGAAAATTTTTGCTAATTATCTTATTGTTCTTTTAAAATTTTTAATCATATTGATATGTTTCCTATTTTCACAAGAATTAAATATACCCACAAAATCATCGTTTACCTTTTTTTTCTTCTCTGTTTTTATTGTCTTGTAAATGGAAAGAGACTACTTGCATTATTTTTTTAATTTTTAAAAAGGAAGAAAAAGGTTAACAGGGGAGCCCCACTGACAGAAAGTAGGGTCTAATTGAAAAGGAAAAAAAATCTACATCGTTTTTCATCTGGAAATGTGTTTTGAGGTGCCCCTTTGTATTAAGGATGTTAAACCAAATGTGGTTGAGCCTTTTCATCAATGGAGCTAGTAATAGGAATCATGTAGGGGGCTATATTTTTTTAAAACATGTCCTGTAAATTCCTCTAAGTAGAAGTGATTTAAAAATCCACTTATATTGCAGTCTTCTCTCCAGACTTTATTGTCATCGACATCTGTTTTTTAAAAGAAAACAGCTTTCATCCCGGGAATACCACTGAGCTCTGTCAAAGCTACTTATAGGAACCAAAAGTGTCTGCAGTCTGGGGGAGCGAAGGGCAGCCCACGTGTCCTCCAGAGGCTGGGCCGGGCTGGTGCAGGAGCCCGCTGAAGGGCTGGGCGGCAGAGTCCAGAGAGATAAGTTCCCAGTGTTGGCAGTGGGTGGGAAACCAGCTTTAGGAACTCGGTGCTTTTCAGGGGTCGTCGTTTGTATACCAGCCAAACAAACGGACGCCCAGCCGGGCTATAGCAGGCCAAGCACCCTCAACATCCGCGTCCTTGTGACGCGCTTAAGCCACCTGCCCTAGCGAGCTTTCCAGTCTTCAGAGACACATCCGAATTGTCCCCCATTGTTGGGTTATGCAGTGTATTCTGTATTGCCCTCATTTGATGATCAGCAGGTAACACCTTCCTTCATTAGATCCCCACCATAGGAAGTTGGAGCTGGAAGGGAGCCTAGGGGCCATCTCCATTTTCTCCATTTTGCAAATAAAGAAACAGCCCCAGGGAGTTGCAGGTAGTGCGTCTAAGGTCACCTGTCAAGTTCGTTTACAGAGGGCTCTTAAACAGCTCCTCCTCCCGTTGTCTGTTGTCGTTGTTGTTTGGATGGCATCTTTAAGAGGCAGAGGAGCAGGCGGGCTCCTGTCACGTCCCGGTGTCATGACTGATTAGCTGGGGACCCCGGACCCGTTGCTGAAGCTCTGAGTCTCAGCTTTCTCATCCAAAAATTAAAATGAAGAAATTCAACATCATACTTGGATGAAATGACCTAAAGCATACCCGGGATATAGAGGATGTTCGGCAAATGTGAGTATCCCACACTGCCCTTGGGCTCTCTCACAGAAGGACTCTGTCTTTATTTGCAACATGGAGAAGGTAGAGATGCTCCCTAAGGTCCCTTCCCACTCAGGGATGCAGTGAAAGGCCTCTGCACATAGAAGGTGCTGGAAAATGTTTAGCGCTTTTGATGAACTGATGGATTACTTAGTACTATTTACCTGAATTGGCTTCCAGGCTTTTGTCTGCTAAGAGATGTAGGGCCGCTTCCAGCTGGACTTTTAGGCTGTCTCAGGTGTGCATTTCTCCTTCTGCACAGCCCCGCAGGCTGAGCCAGGATTCCACTTGTGGACTGGGGGCACTCACAGGTTTTTCATTTTCCACCTACCCGTGGCTCTCCTCTGTCTCTCTGCCCCTTGTCACCAACCCACCTGTGCCTGAGAGGCACAGGACAGTCCTCTTCATTACTCCCAAGGGTGTCCAGCCCAGGGTAAGCACTGCTACCCTACTTAGCAGGAGTGGATTCGTGTGAGCCTTTAGGTCCTGCCCTGCCCAGAAGGAACTTCACCTGCATTACAGAAGGGGCTCAACCAATTTAGCCCCCCCACCACCACCATGGCTGCCCTCTCTCGCACCTCTGGGCCTTTGCACACCCTGTTTTCTCTGCCTGGCACGTCATTTACAGCTCACTTTCTATCTATTCAATAAATACTTGTTAAGCGCCTACTGTATATTAGGCACGGGTGAGATCTGGCATACAGCGGTGAACAAAACAAAAAGAAATCCTGTTTTCATCAAGTTTAGAACTGTTTTAGGTGAAGCTTCCATCCTGGGAAGACTTTCCTGACCTCTCCAATGGTGTTGAGACCCCTCTTCTGTAAGCCCTGAGACCCTGTCCTTCCCCACCTGGCCAGCATGCTTTCCTTCTGTCGTAATACTCCAAGGTTGGAACTACTGGGGCAGCTGTATCGTACCCAGAATGGACTATTCTCCTAGCATATTGGTCCGGCTGGCAGCTCTTCCCAGACCTCTCCCTTCCCAGAAGATAAATCCATTTCACAGAATTATTTGGAAGATTACCTGAGGTAACTGTGCCACCTGGCCCGGGACGAAGAAGAAGGAGGCATTTGTAATCACTGTAGTGGAGTGATTGCAAGCAAGGACTAGGAAGCCGGATGAAGTTCACATCTTCCTGTATCACTTACAAACTCTGTGAGTAGGGGAAGCTACTTTGTTTCCTGTAATTCAATTTCTCCACCTGTCAAATGGGCACTGATAGTAGTAACCGCTAAAAGAGCTTCAAACGGTAGAACACGTGCTTCTGAGCATTTTGCATATCCCATCTCTCCAATACTGGCAAGAATCCGGTGACAGGGACGTTTATCACCCCCATTTTATAGCTAGTTAATACACTTGCCAAAAGTCACGCAGCTGGCAGCAGTGAGCCAGGCCGCCCATTAGCAAAGTGGGGGCTCTCGAGCCCTTGGGCTTGAACTTCCCACCGGTGTCCAGCTCGCCGGGCGGCTGTACCCATGAAGTGTAATGATACGTGTGAAACACTGGGTCCAGCGCACGGTCAGGTGCCCACAGTGCCGGTGATCTTCACCACGATTACGACCATTATCATTCTTTTTCTCCATAGCAGAGTCCGTCCCTAGGTGAATAAAGACTTAATTGAGGGAGGCAAGCCTTTCGTTTTGTCCAATCAGATCAGCAGATAGAGCATAGGTGAGTATCAGAGAACTCAGTTGAGGCTGCATCCAAGGCAATTAATTTTCCCACAAATACTTCAGCAGGGGCCTGCGTTACGTAGGACCGAGCAGTAGGCCCGGCTGACCCTGAGGGGATATGTTATGGCCCAGGCAGAATGGGCTCCCACGCTTTCTAACAGAGGCTGAACTCCTGGCTGGAACATCAGTCCGTTGGCAGGTATTTCCTGACCGCCCCCTGTGCGCCCAGGTGCTAGAGGGAGACCGGGAGGGGAGGGTGAAATGGGAGCCGTGCAGGACTCACAGAAGCATGCCAGACAGACGGTCCAGCTTTCGGGGGCACTGTGAGACAAAGCATGAACGTGGGATGTCAAGTATGGCTGCCTTCCAGGCCTGCACCCCAAGCTAACCACCAGCAGAGCTTACAGACAGGGAGAGCTAGGACTGTAGGGAATACGAGATCCCATGGGCTGGAACGTTCCTTGGAGAAGGAGCACCTTGACAGACATGTAGGATCTGGGTAGATACTGGGCAATACAAACGGGAAGGTCATTCCAGGAAGGGAGAATGAAATCAGCAAAGATCCAGAGCCAAAATACATCACAAAGCTTATGCTGAGGGTAGTGAAAAGGTGGACGGGGCAGAGGGTGGGGAGACAAGTAGGGGACAGGGGAAAGCCAGTGGTGCACTGGGCAGGGGGGAGCCACAGGCTTCCCACACAGCTAGAGGAAATAGAGAGCTGGAAACCCCCCCCCCATTATCCCGCATGCTGGGCACTGAGGGCACAGTGCCTGGCCCACAGCGGATGCTCCCCAGTCATGTTATCAAAATGGGCTTCAGTCAGATCACTGAGCCAGGCCTGGGGGAGGGGGGAATAAGGCAGGTATGGCTGGGGGAGGGGACATTTCAGAGTCCCCTGCCCCTTGGAAATTAGAGGCAGCTAAGGACACAGGAAGATGGCAGAGAGATTTTACCCTCATTCCCTCTACTTAACCCCACCCTCTATCACTGCCCGTGACCCCTCCAAATATGGTCAGTACGAGGGAGTGGGTGGACGCAGAGAATATTCAGTGTGGTGTCAACTCCCATGTCCTTGGGAGAATTGGCCTGTGTTTCTGGACTGTTCTCCTGGAGTCTATCTACAGGGAGCTTTTGTCTAATTGGCCAGTTTGTCTTTGCCACTCTCCAGCGTTCACCCAGAGGTGGACAGAGCCAATGGGCAGGGCCAGACAGAGACTTGGAGTGTCCCGGGCAGGCCCATCATTGGGTACCCCTTGAAACCGGTCGCCTTTAAGCATTCGTTAAACACGCGGAGGAAACAGAGGAGTGGGAGAAGAGCAGAGGAAGTCAGCCCAGCCTTGCCCCCCATTCACAAGGCAAAGGTTCTGCAGAGACCCCCATGCTGCCCACTGCTCCCTTCTTCCATCTCCCCCAGGAGCACCTTCTGTGGCTTAGCAAAGCATTGCTCTGTTTCCAGAGCTCTCCTTGAGAGCATTTCCTCCATTCCATAAATATTTACGGAATGCCCACTGGAGGCTGGAGATATGGCAAGTGAGTCGAATTGTCAGTAGTCCTTTAGACAAACTGTGTCTGTGTGACAAAGATATAACAGGGACCGTTCTCAGTGCTCTGCAAGACTCCCTTATTTTTCACACCCTTTTTAACACCCTTTGAGGTAGGTACTATTATTGTCCCATTTTACAGATGGAGAAACTGAGGAACAAAGGTAACTAACTCTATAACTTAAGTGGCAAAGCAGGACTTGGACGTGGGCCATCTGGCTCCTTAATCTACGTGCTTAACTCCCAACAGGCAAGGGTGCTTTCCTTCCGTCCAGCCCATCTATTCTTCCTGTGGATGGGTACCTCTTACCCCAGAATGTCCTCAGGGCAGGGCTGGGCTCTCAGTTTCCCTTTAAAGGAGCGGACAAAGGGAAGGAGCCCCCTGCCCCATCTCCTCACAGATGTTTGAGCAAACACAAAGCAAGGGCTTCACTTCAAACCTCGTGGTCTCAGTTCTCTCTGGGAATAACCTTGAACTGGGGGCTAGCAAGAGGCATCATCTGAAATTCTGGGCATCCACTGGAGACATATTCCATTCCTACGAATCTAACGTCACTAGGTCCCCACTCCACACCCTGGCGGACTCCAGCCCTCGGGCTGCGGAGGACCCTGAGAGGAAGAGGCTTCCCTCCACCTGGTCTTGTGGGTGGTTTTTTCTTCTTCACCTCTCCCAGCCTCTCCTTCTGGGTTACCTTCTAGCTCCTTCTGGTACCTTGGGCCTGTGTGAGCTAGTCAGGCCTGGGTATGGAAGCCCTTGGGGTTTGAACCTCTGCCTCATCCCCTCGGACTGCTCGGGGACATCTCCCAGAGATGTGGGAGACTCTAGCCCCACTCCTACTGCCACGCTAACCTTGACCCCCCAAAATAGACTGTCCTGGTTTGATGTAATATCCCTTTACACATTCTAAACACTTCTCATGTGTCCTCCTTCCAGAACCCTCTGTTCCTGGGTAGAACATGTCCAGCTAGATTCCCAAAACTCCAACTTTGGTTTATTCTATGAGATGTGTCATTCTTTTTTCTTCTTCTTTTTTCATCAAACAAAATAACAGAGATGGTTTAACTCATTAACAAAATATTAACTAATATCACATTGTGCTCAAGTAACATATTTTCCTACTTTGAAATAGTCTGACAGGACAGGTATGTGTTTACTAAATATTAAAGTAATATTAAAGTAATACCTCACTGTGCTGACATAAGACAGTCTTCCGCTTTTCATGGTGTTTTCTTACATATTAACTCATTCAATCCTCACAACAGCCCTGTGAGGTGGCTAGTGCAGACATCAGCATGCCCTTGTGAAAGATAAATAATCAGAGGCCCAGAGAGGCAGTCTGACTTGCCCAGAGGCACACAGCTTACTCGGGATCCAACTAGCTATGAACCCAGGTCTCCCAACTCCCAGCCTTGCTATGTGTTCACTGAGTCAGCTCATGACCCTGTGGCCTCTTCTCAAATGAACTTCCAGGCCAGAGAGATCGAAGGAGGAGTTTGTTGTCCACACTTAGTTAGGAGGAAAGTCCAGGCCTAAAGTCAGTGGGGAAACTGGAGCCAGACATCTTGAAAGCAAAGGGACGTGGGCTTGCCTGGCTTGAAGACCCCACCTGGCCAGTGGGATGTGTGGAAGGTCACCAGTTATAGAAGCCCCTGGGCAGCTGGAGCATTAAGTGATCTGCTTAGGAGTGTAGACAGGGAAATTAGGATCCTTGTGAACACTGCACCCCCTCCACTCATTTATTCCACAAGTGAATTGTCATGCTCCGTGCTGACGAGGTCATGCTTACCATCTCTGGCACCGAGGGCAACAGCTGGTAAATGGTGGGTACTGGTTCTCGAAGGAAGAAACAGAATTCCCAGGACACCCATGTCCTCACACCACCCTACCACCTCCCCCCAGGAATAAGCTCGGATGTTGCAAAGTCTCTGTTCTGGTTCAGTTCCTTGTGCCTGAGTTGCACACAGCCACACACTACTGCAAGCTTAATTCCTTCTAGCAACTTCTAGAGCTGTGCTAATACAGTAGCCACATGTAGCTACAGGACGGTAGCCTCCTGAGCACTTGAAATGTGACTCGTGCATCTGAAAAATTGAATATTTATTTCATTTAACAACGGATCCTGGATTCGGTCACTGGAAAGTGCATCCAGTTGTTTGGAGCGAGGCGGGCATGTGGAGAGCTACTTTGTCACCTGTCAGCTTATGGAAATCTAAGTATGACCAAGTATTCTAGATGGCAATCTGGTGCCTGAACTGTGAGAAGCTGTAAATGTAAGGTACACATTAGATTTATTCGTACCCAAAAGAGGGAAAATATCTCACAATTTTTTTATTGATTACATGTCTAAAGGATAATCTTTTAGGGTATTTGGTTAAATGAAATTGATTAGTAAAATTAATTTAACCTGATTTTTTTCATGTGTTTGCTTTTTAGTGTGGCTTCCAGAATTTTTTAAATTTCATATTTGTCTTGCATTATGTTTTTATTGGAGAGTGGTGACCTAGACCCTCCTTTCCTCCAATAAATAAATAAAAATAAAAGAAGGGGGAAGGATTTTGGAGAGCAGCAGAAGGAACTCTGGGAGAAAGATCCTGACAGTCTCTGGAAGGACCTAACGTTGACCTTTATTCCATCATAACCAAAGCTAGTACACATATGTACCAGGCACTGTGGCAGGAACTCACTTACTCATCACAACAAGCCCATGCAGGAAGTACTTTATTATCTGTGCTTCACAGACAAGGAAGCTGGGCAACAGAGAGGTTAAGTCACTTGCCCAAGGTCACTCAGCTGGTAAGCGGCAGATTCAGTTTTAAATCCAGCTTGTCTCTAGAGCCAGCGCTCTGAACTCCCATGGACAGACGGCTTCTAATTTTAGATTTCTCTATCAATCCAATCCTCCCGTGTATCAGTGTCGGGTTGAATTCCACTCTCCCCCTCGACTAAATATTCATGGCTTCCCTTCCCTCTCGCCACGTCTCCTGCGCGTCTCACATTCCTCACCTCAGGGCTGATGCGGTCCCCAGGTTCTCCCTCCCGCCCAGCCATCCCCATCTGCGTGGCTCTGGCAGAGTGCTCAGGACATCCAGCGAAGAACCTTCTGAAGAAAGGCAAGGGGTCTTTTCTGACCCCTTCAAAATAAAATGTGGTCTAAAAAAAGGCATAGCCATGCCAAGTAACATTTTGGTTAGACCGGGCGATGGGCAAGGGGAGATAAGAGGAGGGGGAAGAGATATCCTTTAGCCCTTGCAAAGCGTTACAGCCTCGGGGATTATGAGCTTATCCATTTGACAAATGAAGCAGAAGGAGGGACAAGTGACAAAAGCGTGTTCTGTGAGCTTTGTTCTTCAGCACGGGGCACTCCAGATGAGAGATTTGGGGTGGGGCCCATAATCTGCTGAAACGGAGGTGAGGCTGGGGACAAAACTCATTCAGGCTTATCACTTGCCAGGAGAGGCAGTCACCTGTCTCTGATCACCCAATTATCTGTCCCTGGGCATCTGGATGCCTGCCACTGCCTTCTCACCAGGGCCCCATGCCCGAGTGTTGCCACCTGTGTCTTCAGAGAACAAAATAGACACACATGATATCCCCCTCTGTGGGAGAGTCAGAGAAGGCCAAGGGCTGGCTCTCCAGCGGGTCGTTTGTGAAAACATCTAATTGGATGGGCCAGAGGCTAGCTGAGGCCCTTTCTCACTCAGGTTCTCCTTCCCCTGCTGAGCGAGGAGGGGGACATTGTCCGACAGGGGCACCCCAGCATGGCCGAGTCACCATCAGAAAGGGTCTAGACAGACCTGTAAACAGAATTCAGCCTGGTTGGGACTGGCTCAGGCCTTTGACAGGGAAGGTTTTCGTTTGGAGAAACTTCTACGGAAATTTGAGCTGCTGCTTCTCGGCCTAAGAGTGGCTTAGAACAAATCTAAGCAGCTACTGGCTGCTTTCCCAAAGCATTCCTAGGTGTTTGCTGAGCCACAAAGCCCTGAAGCCTTTGGTGATCTGGGGACAGCTAACAGGGACCATTAGGGGGACAACAGACGTGGTGGCCAGCTGAATTTCCCAGCTAGTGGTCAGTGGCGCCGGGGACCAAGGACTAAATTTGGAAGATGAAATTCAATTGAACAAACTTGGATTGACCACACACTATGCATCAAACTTTCTGACCAGGAGCAAGCTGTGCCCAAATGCAAGGCAGAGCCGGGGACACACAATTCTGAAAGGCACAGCATGAAGGAGAGAGTACGTGGACAGAAGGAGCTAGGGGGCCCTTGTGCTGGGATGGCCCTCAAACGGGGTCTTGGGATGGTTTCAACAGATGGAGTTGAAGGAGGGAAGAGCAAGGCAATGGCAGAAAATGGGAAAATTAGGGAAAACATTCAGGGAACATGGGACATCAAAGGTTTACAGCCAGGGGACTATTTAAGTTGTTGTCCAGGGATCATGTGAAGAAAGTAGGTGGAAAGTAGGGGAAGAAAGAAAGAAGAGAATGATGTCCCCACCAACTTTCATACTCACTTGTTTCTCACTCAAAGGCCACATTGCAGTTAAGCTTTGGATTTTTAAAGGGCAAGGTATGTTCTTTGGTATTCCCCTTGGGACCTCTCCAAAGGTTCAGGATATCATGGTGCCGGGGCGCCTGGGCGCCTGGGCAGGGTTTGGGGCTCTCGTGGGAAAGCTAGGATGGACTTCATCCTAAGGCAGGACCCAACTATACTTCCGGGCAGATGGCAGCAGGTTACCATTGGCACTAACACTCATACCCCCCACTTCTCCATCAGCAGCATCTAATTCCCCCAAAGTCCCACGCTGCCTGCCTCTGCCAGTTCTGACGGCAACGTCTTGCTGCAGGAAGCCAAATATGACCTCTTCCAAATGAAGGAGGAAAACAGCATGACCAGAGAATAAACAGGGGATGTGGGGTACTCAGCTGGCTTCGTAACACTCTCAGAGGCAAAAACACCCTTTCTAAAAAAGAAATCAAAAGATTTCATGATTTGGGGGCACCTAAAGGGCTCAGTCCGTTCGGCGACAGACTCTTGATCTCAGCTCCAGTCATGATCTCAGGGTCGGGGAACTGAGTCCTGCCTCGGGCTCCACAACCAGCAGGGAGTCTGCTTGAGATTTCTCTCTCTCTCTCTCTCTCTGTCCCTACCCTCCTCACATGGATAAATAAATCTTAAAAAAAAATTTTATGGTTTCATTTCATGTTCTTTATTCACGAATTTATTTTAGGAAACCAGAGGTGAGGTAAAGGCTGTCTTCCCTCAACTCTTCACTCATTTGGCTTAGGAATACTTCAGAATTCCTAGATTTTTTTGGAGGGGGACATAATTCTGCAGCTCAGTTGACTTAAAACTCCCCTAAAATGGGCCATTTTCTTCCTCACTGTGCCCCCCGAGCCTGGCAGCAGGCCTGGGAGGGGACCGTGAAGCATTGGGGCATCTTCTCCCCACCGGCGCCCAGGGTCCCCCGTGCCCCCCTTTCAGTTCCGTTCACCGTGAATGGCAGATTCCTCTGTCCGGGTCGGGTTTCCAATCACCATAGAAACAAACTCGAGGCAGTTTCATTAATCATTTAGAGCACGAGAAGTCTAGGTCAGTCTGATTGCGGTATATAGAGTATCATCTCCGGGCCACATGGGACTCAGTCGATTTGAATTAAAAAAGATTAAGCTGCCCTGGGCTGCCTGGCCCCATCAGTTTAAGTTCTCATGTAACCACGGTCTCTGGAGCCATATGGATTAGTGAGTGAAGCTATGCATTTATGTGGCCGGGTTCGGTGAAACATTAGCTGCTTGCAGGTGTCTGAGGGGAAGAGGACAGGATCACATACAGGTTTTTTTTTTTTTTTATACTTGTTGCTGTTCTTTTGAAACTGGAAACAATAACTCAGTTTTATTTCTCCAGTGACAGTTACCACTCTTGCTGACCATGAAATGGTACATTTGTTACTGGGGTTTATGGTTCAGGACGAGATGGGCTGCGAGGACCTGGGCACAGCCGCGTCCCCAGGCCTGCTCCGGGGTGACGGGTGAGAATGCTGACATGTTTTTGTTTTTGGGGTTTTTCTTCCCTTCCTTTCCTATGGAGTGGTAAGAAATGCATCAAATAAATATTGATGACATTTTAGTTTTGCTCAAATCAAGATTTATGAACCCCAGGAAATTGACTTAGAGGCCGCTACAAATCAACGCGGCTCTGAAAACGTTGTATAGGGATCCCTCCAAATGAATGCCCCTTTCCCAAGTACCTACCTTATTTATGGGCTTTTCCAGGACTTCAAAGAAGTCCAGTAACTTAGGCCAGACTGTTTTATTGCTTCTTGGAGCTAAGATGTTTCAGGGGGAAGATGCAGGTTACACTGTATTAGGAAGCCTCTCTCGGGCGGTGGGCAAGAACTTTCTGCATATTGAATCATTGATCTAAAGCTTATTACACTCCAGCTTCCTACAGAATGACTCCTAAATCTTCTCCGTCCACTCGGCATTGTCTGCAGTCCCAGGTGTTAAGCCCAAAATAGAAAGAACTTTTGTACTCTCTTTTCCCCACCCCCCTACCCCGGTTTGGGGGGAGCCACCTTGGAGTAGCAAGGAGGCAGCTGGGCCCGGTGGAAATCAGCTGCAGAGTTCTGAGGGCTGTTTCCATGGGCCTGCTCTTCCCCATCTGATATGTTGTTCCTCTCTTTGTTGTGATAGAGACAGCCCTGAGCTCATTGCTGAGAGTGCCGGAAGCCAGGGGTCCAGCCAGAGGACCGGACGATGGTGCTGCCCAGCACTGGGTCACATCGAACGTATCAGAATCAGCCCCAGTGGGGGGGGGCATTCCAGACAGGTCCTATGCACGCCTGGGGGCAAGTGCTCAGCGGGAAAGAGAGGACTGAGGCTAGGCCAGGCCCCAGAGCCTCACTCTGCTGCTTTCAGCACAGCCTGGGTAGACAGCCCAGAGTACACTGGTGTTCTGGATGCTTCCCACGAGCCCAGTAGAAATTAACCCAAGAAGTCCAGCAGAGGAGGTCAGATTTCTGGGAAGGATGGGGCATGAAAGCACAGAGAATGAGTCAGATGTCAGGCCACATGCCCACCTGGCCAGACAGACGTGCCAGGGTCAGTGACAAAGGTCAAGCATCCTGGGGGCTCAGACAGTGGTTTTTATTGTCACCCGTTCTATTGAAATGTGCCAAGAGTCAGGCTGGGCAAACACTGACCCACCTTCCTGGCACGTCCCTCCTCCTCCTCACCTGTCCCTCACGCTCCCTGCCCCTGCCCACAGCACCCACAGCCACCCAGGCGTGGAGTCCCGGTGCCATCCCTGACTCCTCCTCTCCCTGAGACCCTGCGCTCCATCGCCTTAAGCCCTCCCCTCAGGAAGGAAAACGATGCTGCTTATGGGACAGGACAAGGGAGCTATCTTCGCCACAGGTTGAAATGGGGAGGGGTGGGAGACAAAAGCAGAGAAGGGGGCATGGAGAAGGAGACTCAGCTGGGGGAGGGGCGGGTGCCCAGGGCTCCAGCAGGCATGGGCGTTCTCATAGCAAACACTTCCACAGCTGAGAGGACTCAGAGACCTGTTTTGGACACAGGGTAAAAGTGTATTTCACGAAGTATAGACGTCCTGGCACTGCCTGGGGTTTTTTGAGCCCACAGCTTGTGCTCAGCTCTCCCAGCAGACAAGCAACTCGGGGCTCCCTCAGCCCCCGGCAGAGCGGCTTCCAGACTGCTGGGTTCCTGCGAACGGTCTCCCCCTGGGTCTCTCTTAGAGCAGGGCCTAAGAGCAGGGCCAGGCCTTCCGTTCATGCCTCGCCCCCTCAAACACACACCCACACACGTGCGCGCGTGCCCACACGTGCATGCGCACACAAGGCTGGCTACCCGATGATCAGGCAATAGAGAGAGCTGACTGATGACCCATCGCCAGGGTCCACACCACTGGGCGCTCCGAAATAACGGGGCGATGTCAGCTTGAATTTCCCAGCCCGGTGTCCTTTCCGAAGGTCAGGACACCGCCTGGAAAACTAAGTGGACTCGTAAGATCTCAGTCAGGTGACACGTCCCCCCATCCACCCCATCACACACACGGCTCAGACCTCCCAGGCCCGAGTTGGCCAGACTTACACAATCGCTCAGGAGGCCACAGAAAGCAAGAACAGACACCATCTCCCCACCTCGAGCCTTACTCTGTAGGACAGCACCGTTACTGAGCATGACCTTTCTCCAGAATGTTCAGTTCCACCATCCAAGCTCACCCTGCTATCCCATGTAGGAAATGCTGGAACACTTGACCTTGGGCTCCAGGGTCTTTAGCACATGGAGCTCAGGCGGGCTTCAGCGACAGAGCGAGGAGGAGAGGCCATGGTCTATACTCTCTTAGGGAAATCTGTGGGAGTGGCTGGACAGGGGGAGCTGCCCCGAGGGGGACCTCAAGCAGCCCCGGCTGCTGTGACAAAGCACCACAGACCAGGTGACTTAAGCGACAGGAATCTATTTCTCCACAGCTGTGGAACCTGGAGGTCCAAGATGAGGATGCTGACATGGTGGGGTTCTTGGAGAGGGCCTTCTTTTAGAACGCAGGCAGCTGTTTTCTTGTCTCCTAAAGCAGAGAAGGTGAGGGAGGAAGCAAGCTCTCTCATGACTCCTAGAAGGACACCGATCCCACCATGAGGTCCTCACCCTCAGGGCCTCAGCAGGTTCTAATCCCCTCCCAAAGGCCTCATCCCCTAAAACCATCCCATTTGGTGGGAAGGGTTTCAACATATGAATTTGGGGGACACAAACATTTAGTCCATAATCAGGGCAAAGGAGCAGCTCCCAAGCTCCTGGATTCTCTGCCCAGTCACCTGGCCAGGGAAAGCTCTGGATTCCATTCCCGGGCTGGCCTTCCTCATGGGCTGTGAGGATTCAAGGTTGTCTGAGTCTCCCCAGCGTAAAGCCCCCTCTCCAGTGTCCATGGAAGCTAGTTCCCAGCTCATTCCTGATCACTTCCGGGGACACAGGCTTCCTCCCTGCCCAGCAGCTATTAGAAAGCCCTTCTTCCTCCCAGGCAGCCACGGTCCACCTCTCTGTCACCACCTCCCATCCTCTGGGGACACAGGGAGCACAGCTAAGCTGTCTTCCATACAACACAGCCCCGGCTTCTCTCCCAGTCTGGCCCTGAGGTCCCTGTGTGAGGGTCCTGCAGGCAGCTAAAGAGATTCTGAGCTCTAACGGCTTCATCAAAAGAAAGCTGGGGAAGTTATTTCCCTTCTATGCCTCCATTTCCACATATGAAGTGGGGACAAGAACAGAGCTTAGCTCCTGGGATTGATAGGAGGCCTGCATGAGGTATACACGGGAGGCCCATAGCACAATGAGGGACACGCTGGAGGGGCCCGGGACCCATCAGCTACCATTCTCCTACATGCATGTTTTTGGATTTTTTTTTAAGATTTTATTTATTTATCTGACAGAGAGAGAGACCACCAGTGAGAGAGGGAATTCAAGCAGGGGGAGTGGGAGAGGAAGAAGCAGGCTTCCAGCAGAGCAGGGAGCCCAATGTGGGGCTCGATCCCAGGACCCTGGGATCACATCCTGAGCCAAAGGCAGACATTTAACGACTGAGCCACCCAGGCGCCCCTACATGCATGTTTTAACAACATTTTGTAAATGGAATCATCTCGTACATTATCTTTTGTAACTTGGTTGGGTTTTCTTCACTCGTTTAGTATGATCATTTCCCTATGTCATTAAATATTTTTCAAAGCCTTTTTAACGGCTGTCATATCTCATCTCAGGAGTTCTGGTGATTTATTTAATCACTCTCAGAGGGATTACTTCTGTAAACTTTTTTTTTCCTTAACTCAGTCTCCTAGGTTGGAGCCACAGGGCAGAGGGGTGGGGGCGCCTTCAGAGCTACTGACCCTCCAGCCACCACCCTCCCGGCATCCGCTACCCTCAGCCTGTGCCCGCCGCCCTCATTCCTCAGCTGGAATCAATCGCCCTCCCTTCCGGCCCGGCCCTCCTGCCCCATCACATCAATCAACCAATGAGCCACCGCTGGGTGCCCAGCTGAGTGCCAGCAACACAAGAGCTGCCCGAGAGAAGAGGGGTGGACCTACCTTCAGGGACTCTGTTCTCCATCTGGGGAGGTAGGCTATATGCAGCAAGAACCAGGGAGGCGGCACCCCGACGGAGGGGTGCTCCGAAAGGCAGAGAGGAGGGGCTGGTGGGAACTGGCGTGTTCCCTGGGAGCGCTGGGAACAATGGCAGGAGCGCACTCTAGGGGAGGTAATCGTGGGAGCAGGGTGCACCCTGACTGGCGGGGCACGAGGCGTCTGGGAGGGTGTGTGGAGGGGGCTGCTTGGAGGGTAGCGTTAGGCAGGAGCACAGCTGTGAGGACTTGCGAGGTCACAGTCCTGCTGGGTGCGAGCTGACGGAGCCGTCCTCTGCTCCACGGCCTGGCTTGGGCCGGACTGGCGGGCCCCCGCTCGGAACTAATGCCCCCAGTGGCTAGGGGCAATCATTTCGAAATGAAGGTAATGATCCAATTAGTGGTTATCCATCAAGTTCAGTTATCTTTCCTTGGGCTGGGGAGCAGAGACGCTGAGTAAACACGTGCGTTGGACTGTGACGTAAAACCAGACCCCCTCATGATGGAAAATGAGTTCAAGATGCGGGCTGAGCTGCCTCTCAGGGCCTGCAGGCTAGCATCTCCGTGGCCCGGAGGCAGGGGAGCCACCAAGCTTACAAGGATCAGGGTCTCTAAGACGGCCGCTCCCGACCTTGGCCGGTTGCCCCACTGCGAGAATGCGGGGAGGCCCCAGCAGCCATGGTCTGGGAAAGAGCTTCACACCCACAGCCAGGATCCGACCCACTTGCCGGTCAGAGGGCTTTGGTTTAGTTCAGTCCTGGACCCAAGCCCCCAGCTCTGAGCTACCCCAAGCATTAGCCGGCTTCCTGAGCCCACCCCCTCCCCCCGACCTTTGCTGTCCAGGCAGCTCCTTTCCACACTGGCACGTTCAGTCTGCGTCTCCTCAATTAGTCCCTAAGTTCCTTGAAGACAAGGGCTTTCAGAGTCTTCTCTTCCAAAGACAGGGTTTACAGTTGGAAGGCACAATGGGGAGTCATCTGCTCCAAGAGTATCATTTGAAAATGAAGAAACTTGGGACACCTGGGTGACTCGGTTGAGCACTTGACTGTTGAGCTCAGCTCAGGTCTTGATCTCAAGGTCATGAGTTCAAGCCCCACCTAGCATGCAACCTACTTTAAACAACAAAAACAAACAAACAAAAATAAGGAAACTGAAGTCCAGGGATGGGACGTGATTGAGGGGATGTCATGAATATGAGACCCCACATTGGCCAAGTATCCTGTCAAGTCTTTTCATTGCAATGTAAGCCTGTCTACCCTCATCTTCCCCCAAAGAAGGGCACCCGCCATCACTTCAAACAGTTACCCAAAAGTGGCAAGCCATTTGTAACCCTTCCCTTCACTCTGCCCCCCTCATCCAGAGGCCCTGAAATTCTGTTAACTTTGGGTTTGGAATTGGCCTCCAGTTTCTTCACTCTTTCCTCGCAGTCCTCCCTAACTGCTCAGACTGTTGGAAGAAGGCATTATGGGTTGTCCTGCTCAGTCGGTTCCCACTCAGAGTTTCACACTGCCATTTGTCCTCCACCCCCACCTGATCTTCACAGCTGCCTCCAGAAATTCTTTTACAGAACACAATCCATATCACCACTGACTTGGCTCAGCCTGGCCTGGTCACCCCCAGCTCACCCTTGCTCCTCTTGGTAGCTGGACTTTACAGGGACCATTAAATGACCTATCCCTGTCTCCCTGACATAGAGATCGGAGAATGAGGTTGCTAAAACTGAAACACCGCCAACCCCTCTGCACTCTATATTTTCTATGATGAACCATGAAGCAGAGAGACCCTTCTTCCCATCGTGAAACCGGCTCATCCAGACATTGCAGGCCCTCCAAGCTCTCCTGAGGACACAGCACATGAGCCTAGCACTGAAGCTTGTTCCCTTCTAGAGCAAGAGTGCAGGAATTAAGGCGCAGAGATCCCCAGTCTGCAGAAGTTTCCCTGTATATTCATTGCTTCTTCCTCTTGGCCAGGTAAGTGCTCAATGACCTTAGGTGGCCCTCTCTGCTCAGAGATGCACAGGTCTGCTTTCAAATGAGCCAGTTTTCCTTGTGTGCTCATCTTACACTGATATCATTATTCACGGACCATCTCCATATTAACTTCAATATGTTTTAAACAGTTATCCAATTCCCTTTTCCTGGTGCCTCTTCTGTCCCCTCCCCTCTATTTCTGTCTATGAAGGGTGTAAGGTCTATGTAGACTCATTTTTTTCCATGTGGACATCCAGTTGTTTCAACATCATTTGTTTTCCTATCTTTGCTCTATTATATTGCCTTTGCTTTTTTGTCAGAGATCAGTTGACAATTGTTATATGGGTCTATTTCTGGCTCTCTATTCTGTTTCATTGATCTGTTTGTCTATTCTTTCACCAAGACCCGATTGTCTCAGTTACTGTAGCCATATAGTAATTCTTGGCATCAGGTAGTGTCAGTCTTCAATTTTGATCTCTTTCAATATCGTGTTGGCTATTCTGGGCCTTTTACCTCTGCATATAAACTTAGTTTGTAGATATCTACAAAATAACTTGGTGGGATTTTGATTAGGACTACATTAAATCTATAGATGAAATAGAGAAGAACTGACATCTTGCCGATATTATATTTTCCTGTCCATGAACATAGAATATCTCTCCATTTGTTTGATGGAGATATCTTTCATATGGTTTGATATGATTCTTTCATATCTATCACCAGAGTTTTGTAGTTTTCTTGTACATACTTTGTTAGATTTATACCTAAATATTTTCACTGGGGGTTATGCTAATAGGGACCTCCTGTGTCTCCTCTATTTCTATCTGTGAAAATCTACCAACCATGGGTTTCAAAAGTGAATCCCAGCTCTGCCACTTGTATGCTGGGTGTTCCTGGGCAAGTGATTTAACTCCTCTGAGCCTCAGTTTCCTCATATGTAAGGTGGTTAAAATATCAAGTATCTTGAAGTATTGTTAGGATTGGTACGATCAAGGACAGACTCAATGCTTGTCCCAGAACAGTCCCTCCGCTAAATGGTAGTAGTTATTAGTGTTTAGTTCTAATAATTTTTCAATTGCCACCTCTTCCATGATGCCACTCCTCATGGCTTCATCCAAAAATCATCTTATCCATTGCATTTTCCTTATAGAACTTCTCTCATGACAATGGTCACTGAGGGAGCTAAGGGAATAGGGAATGTGGGAAAACAAAATGTTTTAAGTAGGAAAAAAAATGAAGTTTATTCAACAATAGCTTGATGATTGAATGAGTAAACCCAGGAGGCAAATGCATTTCCTCTCACATGGTGACATGATTTGGGAAGGTATTTTTCAGAGCACAGAAGAGTAGTGCTGTGGTTAATTAATAGTTTCTGCTATGGGCAGTGAACCCTATATAATATATTTGCCAATGATGGAATAAACTATAGATCTATATAGGATATTATTTGCTGGACATGACTGCCAGAAACATTTGGTCAAAACTCTGCATTTCATAGGTAAACAAACTATAGGGGCTCCTGGGTGACTCAGTCAGTTAAGCGTCTATGTTTGGCTCAGGTCATGATCCCAGGTTCCCAGGATTGAGCAACCTGTCAGGCTCCCTGCTCAGTAGGGAGTCTGCTTCTCCCTCTCCCCACCTCCCACTCTTGCTCTCTCTTGCTCTCTCTCACTCTCTCAAATAAATAAACAAAATCTTTAAAAAAAGACAAGAAACTACAGTATGTGCTCAGACATACAGTTGTATAAAATTTCTTCATTCCTTCTCCTTCCTTCCTTTCCTTCCCCTTCCCTCCTCCCTCCCTTCTTTCCTTCCTTCCTTCCTCCTTCCTTCCTTCCATCCATCCATCCCTCCATCATTTAACTGTTTCTTTAAATACATATAGTTGTGTCCCATAGGAATTTGGATACCATGTTATATAGTTCTAAACTACAGTTCCTTTCTCTGCCTAGCTGTTTCCTCCTCAAGTAAGACCTCAGAACATTCTAGAAACTTGGAACCTAAAAGGAAGAAATATTTTGTTCCATGACACAATGAGTGCTTACAATACACTCAAGACAAACAAATCAATGTATAAAACCATCAAATTAATAAGGCGTATATATTACTCCTACAGAACAAGGATGAGAGAAGTTAGAAGAAAGAAGGAACCCCTGGCCCATAAGAATCTAAAGCCTGCCAGCATTGCAGCCTGGAGAAGTCTGATGCCCGAGTACTTCACCAAGAGAGGACTCGGTCAGTATCCATGACAACTGTTAGTCAGAGGATAGAGGATGCGAGATACCAGTAGGTGATTTTTTTTTGTCCTGAGATATGGTTCCCTTGAAAATGCAAGAGCTTCCAGGGGAGAGGTTGTGCCACAGGTGAGGTCATAAACACTGCCTCCCCAGGTTAGAGCTGCCATCTATGCAACACTCATCTACCATCTGTGCAAGCGCTTTACCCACATTGGCATTTGGTCATCTGAGCAACCTTTTGAGGTAGAAAATATTATTTCCATTTTACCTGTAGGGACTGAGATTTAGTTAAGTGAATGGTCCAGGACCACACAGACAGTGGCGAAGCCAAGACTTGCATCCAGGGATTCTGACACCAAATCCTTATACGATTCCACACTGTTTGATGGTCTAGGTAGCCCTGTACATGGTGTGGAGTAGTTTGAACCAAGTCCTGCTTCAAGCCCGAGCATGGAGTAGTTGCCCTCCTGAGCTCCCGCCCTGTTTGATCCTGCTGAGGCTTTGTTTCCACAGGGGCGTAGGTCGGGTCTCTGAGAAGAATACCCCTACTGTGACTGCTCCTGATTCTCGCACTGGAGGGGTCCCTGCTTCCTGAGGGAGATGCACCCAAGGAAGATGAAAAACTTGAAGCTTGATTTTTTGGCAAGCTCTCCATGGCTCCGGGCTGCTGGCTGTCCATGAGGAGCGAGCACTGGGGCGCCTCTAGCCAGCCGGCTCTCACTTGTTGAGTTTCTATTGGTATGCACCCTCTGCGGGATCCAACCATATTAAATTGCTTCAAGCAGCCTATAAAATAAAGACAATTGCAATGCCGTAAGGAATAGCATATCCCCAACCATAAATAAATTAGGGCTCTAATTCCATCAAGGCATGTGGGTGACATCACACACCGTGAGAGCCGAGCTTAGAAGGGCTGCTCAGAGCACCACAAATCTGAGATGGAATTACCATCTTAATTTATTTACATATTCTGGTGGCTAGGTTGCTGTGACAGATGATTTCTGAAAAGTCTGGTCCCAGATTATGACCTCATGTTCTGCTCTTCTCCTCCTCCTCCTCCCCCACTCCCCTCCCCCCATGCCCCTAGGCACACCCCTTATTGTATTTTATTCTCTCTGTGGTCTTGGTAAAGGACGGAAGGAGGGAAGCACCTAGCACTGAGGAGAGATGGCAAATTCCAGACAGAGAGGAGAGGCCTCCCAGAAGCGGGGGAGGCACAGGAAGAATGAATCTCTCCTGCAACCATGATTTGTTGCATTGCCCCGGGGCCATTTATCCATGACCTCTCTGGGGACATATAGCCTTTCCTTGCTTAAAATTTCAATTTAATTAAATCCACTAGGTGTGTTCTTGGATGTCAACCATGTCCTAGGCAGCGTAAAGCAGTCAGAACCATATGGAACCAAGGAATGTTGGAGGCAGACAGGCTTTCAGCAGTCCCTGAGTTAGTTTAACTCCTCGTTTTACAAATGAGCGACCCAAAGTCCAGAGAAATAAAGTGATTTTTTTCCAAGATCATGTGGCTAATTAGTGGCAGAGCCAAGTCTAGACTGCAGAAAAAGTGGGAACGTCCGCCAGGCCCTTACAGCCTCGTCAGAGAAGTAAGACAGACATCTTCAAAAGAGTTAGCTAATAACAGGAGAGAGTACATAACCCAAGCCAAACTGAGGATTATAAAAACTAAATTCAGGACAGGAAGGAAGCAATACTGGCTGGCAAGTTTGGGACAAATTTCACGGAGGAAGCAGCAGTTGAGTGGGATACGAAAGGGTAAAAAAGGATCTTGCTTAGCAGACATCACAAGGGAGGGCATTAGAGGCAGAGAAACAGCCTGAACAAAGGCCGGAAGGCAGGAATAAGCATTACCTGCCCAGAAATTCAGTGGGACCCGAGTGGGAGCAGGGGCCAGTATCTGAGTATGAATACTTGAGGGAGCCAAAGGACTTGGGCTTTAACCCTGAGGTCAGCCGAGGGTACTGGAAGGTCTTGAAGAAGGAGCAGTACAGTAAAGCTACTTTCGAGCCTTGCACGCGAAATGTGGTCTGCGAGCCATCAGCACCAGCTTTACCCCACCTGGGAGCTTTTCTAGAAAAATCCAATTTTAGTCCCATCCTAGACCTTCTGAATTGGAACTGCATTTTATTTTTTTATATTTTTTAAAGATTTTATTTATTTATTTGTCAGAGAGAGAGCACAAGCAGGGGGAGTGGAAGGCAGAGGGAGAAGCAGGCTCCCTGCCGAGTAAGGAGCCTGAGGCAGGGCTCCATTCCAGGACCCTGAGACCATGATCTGGACTGAAGGTAACTGCTTAACCCACTGAGCCACCCAGGCGCCCCTAATAAGCTGTTCTCAAATAAAGTGAAATGTTCATGAATATTAAGTTTAACAATGAATGAAAGGATAATACTAGACTTTTGTGAACACAAAACACTTCATTTCCATTTTGCCATTCTCTTTTTTGTATTTTGGAGCCCGTGGACATTCTTCCAAAGATCAGACATTTTCCCGAGTCCTTGAAAAGTTCTTGGGCTTTAGTATCTAATGTATAAAACCAGCTGTGGTGCGTCCCGCAAGAGCAGGGACCCCTCCCCCCATAACCCAGGGCAGCTTCCTGCGGAGTTAGTAAGACCCGAGCAGGGAAAATGAGAGATTCCAAGGCCCCTGCCCCGTGCTGCCAGACTTCGAGGAAACTGGACCCTGGAGTTCGATTCACCAAGCATTGGAGACGCTTCCCCTAGTCCAGCTACCGCATAAGCTCAGATCCTGATGCTGTCCAGGCCCACGTGGTAGGTAGAGCCAGCAATGCCTGAATTTCCTACCAACCCACCAGATGGGAGCTTAGAGTTGGAATTAAGTTGACTTAAAGAAAATATATAAAGTGATTTGTGTGTGTGTGTGCGCGCACATGTGTGCGTGCGCGTGCCTTGGTCTTGTAGACCAAGATGAATACTTGCTATATTTTCTTAAAAAAAAAAAAAAGAATTCTCCCAAGGCCTCCTCCAAAGGGAAGAGAGAGTGTACATGTGCTTGAGGTAAGCCACAAGTGAAAGTGCAGAGAGTCAAGGGAGTCTTTCAACTCTTCAACTTTAGACTGACATTGACATAGAGCGCAGTGCCCCCTCCCACCAAACCACAAAATATGCGCCAAGTCTGGGTCATATAGCTTCCTCTCCCAGTGACCATACTGAAGCGCTTGGGGCGTGTTTTAAAGGCAGAAATTCCACCTGGGTCCCTCTGTGGTACCTCACATTGCTTTGGTCTTCTGGGGACTGGTGCCCATTGGGAAATACCTCAGGGGCGCCATCTGCCTCCCTCTCCATAGGCCGGCTGTGGGGGTGGGGGGGTAGTGTTGCCTGTGAGATCTGCTCATAGTACAGGCCCCAGGCAGGCCCCTCAGTGGGTTGCTTTCTCTGAAGCCCTGGGTCCCCTATGGCTTCCCTTCCACTCAAGGAGACTTCAAGAAAGAGGAAATCATCTTCCATGGCAATGGGAATCTTGCTGGGAGCCTCCTCCCTTCATTCTTTTTTCAATTGAAATTTAATTCACATACCACAAAATCCTCCCTTTCCAAGTGTACTATTCAGTGGTTTTTAGTATATTCATAAGATTGCGTAATCATCACTATCTAATTCAAGAACATTTTTATCACCTCAAAAAAAAATCCCGTGCCCATGAACAACCACTCCCCATTTGCCCCTCCCCCCTCAGCCGCCCTCCCCCCGCAACTGCTAATCTGTTTTCTGTTTCTGTGGATTTGCCTATTCTGGACATTTCATGCATATGGAATCTTACAATATGAGGCTGTTGGTGTCTGGCTTCTCTTCCCTTTTATCTTGCCATAAGCAGACTTGTCTCAATAATTTCTTATGAAGGTCTAGAAGTTGCTAGTCTGAGAAAGATGGTAATGTTCCTGGAGCAAATTCTACTGAGAAAAGCCATTGGCCATTCTCTTCTTGTGTGTTCCTCAGAGCAGCTCCTCCACGCCCCGCGTCCTTGCTGGGACTCAGCTTTACCGAAGGGACAGGTCAGGGCACATGAACACACTTTGGTGGAGGCCTGGATCTGCTACAGGACGAGGGCTGGATCTACTACCAGGACGAGGGCTGGATCTACTACAGAACGAGGGCTGGATCTACTACAGAACGAGGGCTGGATCTACTACAGAACGAGGGCTGGATCTACTACAGAACGAGGGCTGGATCTACTACAGAACGAGGGCTGGATCTACTACAGAACGAGGGCTGGATCTACTACAGAACGAGGGCTGGATCTACTACAGAACGAGGGCTGGATCTACTACAGAACGAGGGCTGGATCTACTACAGAACGAGGGCTGGATCTACTACAGAACGAGGGCTGGATCTACTACAGAACGAGGGCTGGATCTACTACAGAACGAGGGCTGGATCTACTACAGAACGAGGGCTGGATCTACTACAGAACGAGGGCTGGATCTACTACAGAACGAGGGCTGGATCTACTACAGAACGAGGGCTGGATCTACTACAGAACGAGGGCTGGATCTACTACAGAACGAGGGCTGGATCTACTACAGAACGAGGGCTGGATCTACTACAGAACGAGGGCTGGATCTACTACAGAACGAGGGCTGGATCTACTACAGAACGAGGGCTGGATCTACTACAGAACGAGGGCTGGATCTACTACAGAACGAGGGCTGGATCTACTACAGAACGAGGGCTGGATCTACTACAGAACGAGGGCTGGATCTACTACAGAACGAGGGCTGGATCTACTACAGAACGAGGGCTGGATCTACTACAGAACGAGGGCTGGATCTACTACAGAACGAGGGCTGGATCTACTACAGAACGAGGGCTGGATCTACTACAGAACAAGGCCTGGATCTACTACAGGACAAGGGCTGGATCTACTACAGGACGAGGGTTGGATCTACTACAGAACAAGGCCTGGATCTACTACAGAATGAGGGCTGGATCTACTACAGAATGAGGGCTGGATCTACTACAGGACAAGGGCTGGATCTACTACAGAAAAAGGGCTGGCCACCACCGTGGAAATTAGCTTTGCTCAAATGTCCCTTCTGGCCATGGCTATTTCACATCAAATATTTGAATGGCTCTTCACAATATAAAAAAATTCCTCCTCGGTTGACCAAAACTACAGAAAGAAAGGGTAAAAGACTTGCCCAAAGTGACACAGGGACCTCCATTCCAGTGCTTTCCCCAACGGCTGCCTCCATATGAATGACTCAGTCTGTGTTTGTGCGAGATTACCCCCACGGTCCTTCTCTTCCCCTCAAACATCCCCCCATCCTGGGGGAAAGGGGGTCACCTGTGAGCTGACAAGCAGTTTCTTCCTTTTCTTTCTCGCCCCCCACCCTCGCTCACTGAGTTTCTCTCTTGCCTCACCCTGAGATTGCCCAAGTGACCCACTAGCATTGCCAGTCATCTTCTAGCAATGAGGCCAAATGCTTTGTTTTCCAACCTTCTGACTGTGATCTCCAGAAAGCTATTGAACCACTTGTGCCTCAGTGTCTGCATTTTACAAGTGAGGATAATATTAGCCTCTGCCTTTGAAGGCTATTAAGAGGATTGACTGATACGTGTAAAGCACGGAGAACAGTACCCGACACACAGTAAGCATTCCATACATGACAGACATTGTTTATATTGTATTTTCTATTTCTCATGCTGTCGAGGGAAAAAAAAACAACAGCAACTCTATTTGGGCATACCATGCCTTGTATAAAAGAGATGTGCATAAATATTAGAGGAAGAAAGGAATGAAGGGATAAGGAAAAGAAAAAAGGTATAAAAAGGAATTTATAGTAGCTTCTAAATATAGAACAAAGGTTGATCTGCAGCTAAGTTTTCTTTTTTCTTTTAAAAATTCTTCATATACACAGCAGGAGAAAAATTCCTGCAGTGCAGAAAAGACAAATCCGTTGGGAATTTATGAAATTCACTTCAAGTTGCAAACAGAATGGCTAGGATGTGTCCTCTTTGTTGGTCAACCCTATACTAATGTTGGAGAATCAATACTCAATCCTTTTAAATTCATTCTCACATCTAAACCTGCAGTTACTCTTGATTACATCAATTGCCATTTTATTAGATTCTCATTTCAGCATCCTGAGGGCCTGGCTTATTTCATCCTCTGAATTGGCTGGGTATCAAGTTCTCTGTTGGGTTTATCTTCTTTCTCTCTCCTTGTGATCTTCCTAGCGAAGATCGATGTTCTCACTTGTAATTCTCAGCATTTCCTCGCATCCGTGTGAGGATTTCTTTGTCCGCTGATTTCCTTCTAGCTTGTGCACCCCCATGCATCTGAGGTCAGGAAATGCTCTCTGTGTCTGCTGAGGGAGTATGTTGGGAGAAGGTGATGTGATAGGGCTGAGGTTCCAGACAACTAGGGGGCTCTTCTTTTTGACCCTGGATGCCTCATTCCCAATGCAGCAACTGGAGACAGCACTAGGTGGCATCCCTAAACTTGACAGACCCAGCCTCAGAAGCCTGCCACACCCTCAGTGCTATTCTGGGAGAAGATATCTGTGTTACGGTAGTCTTTAAGCAGTCTTTAAGCGCTTAGATTTGAACCTTAAGGACCCACCCTTCTCACCTTTCTAGCACTGGAAGAGCTGATTAGAATCAAGGGGGTGCACATCTGGATCAAGGACAGCCAATCCAAACGATGAGCCAGCCCCATCAAGCTCTCTAAGGCATTTGAACCAAGAAATGCCAAGTGAAGGTTGTAATTAGCAATAAAGCTAAAACAGAAGGTTTATGATGTAAGAAGAAACCAGAAAAGACATGATAATCTAGTATGAGCCAAAGTTACATGGGAACAGAAATTATAAGTAGCCAGACTCAAAGAGTTATCAGGAGGAGAATGGAAAAAACACACCCAAAGATGCAGAAAAATGGTAAGACAGAGCAACTAGGCTGCCCAGGGACAAGAACCCTGTGCCAGCTCCCTCCTTTCTCGACCACATTCTGGTCCAGGCTGTGAGTATCCTTAAGATAAATCTTCTCTTCTCTTGAGGTAACTTGAGTAAGTCTCTGTTTCTTACAACCACCAGAACCTAAGAAGCACCTTCCTGTTCCTCAGGCCTCTCCTGGGATTGGGAGTCAGGACTAGTGGGGTGCTCCAGACCACGGGCAATAGCAGGGATTATTTTAACTCAGAGTCAATGCCCTGCACTTGGAGTCTGGAATCCAAGTTCATCCACCAAGTGTATCTGTAGAGCACCTACACCTGTGAGGCCCTGTGCGAGACTGGCAGAGGTAAGGGTGAGTAAGAAAGCCCTTGCCTGGAGGGAGCTTGGGATCTACAGAGGGTGGGAGGGTGTGAGAAACACAGAGAACTAAATCAATACAAAACACGACAGAGCTGTGTCTCAGAGAAGGAAACCAATGCTTTGGAGTTTGGGGAAGTTGTGGTCATGTTCAGATGTGGGGTTCAGGAAAGGCTGCTCTACTTGGCTGGGGATGCAAAGGAGGGATATAAGGAATATATAAGTTGCTCTTGCGGAACTTGGCAACTGAAGAGATATGAGGGGTAAAGAAGGCAGAGGATGACAGTGGGATTCCAGGTGACACTGTCAAAATGAGAAAGAAGATGTCAGTGATGGGTTCGGGACACCCTACCCCAAAACATGGCACCTTGGCCTTTTGAATATCTTAAGCTGAAAGAGTTTGAAAAAAAAATATGGCGGAAGCAGGGAGGTCACTCTGACCTCCCTCCTCACCCGTCTTCCCTGAAACAGATCACAAAACTCCTCTGTTTGAGGTCCCCTCCCTGCACCAGGAGGAAGGAAGACATTCTTACCACCAGAGACAAGGAATTTGAGGTCAAAAAACCTGTTCAAACAAATCTTGTTAAACCAACCTTTATCTTCCTAGTTTCTTCACCACCCCAGCAAATCCCTCTGTCTTCACAAATGCATTTTTTTCTTTGTCTGAAAGGTATAAAAGCTTCCTGCTCTGGCCACTTCCTCATTCTCCTCTAAAGGCTCTCATGTACACGTTAAAATTTAAGAAAATTTGTGTGCTTTTCCTCTGTTGACTTGTTTCTGTCCATTTAATTTTCAGACCCAGCAGGGACCCTAGGAGGGTTGAGGAAAGTGCTCAGCTCCCCTGCACTGGGAACTGGAAGAAGCGGATGAGCTCCATATTTGGTGCGTGGAATGTGTGATGCTGGCCAGCCAAGGACATCACAGAAGGGAGATCCACCAGGCAACAAGAAATGTGGGTCTGGAGGAGGGAGTCTTCTTCAGGGAAGCAGAACAGAGGAAGACAATAGGACTACTCTGTGGCTGAAGAGAACGAACCTGGGAGAAGGGAGGAAGGGAAAAAAAAGGAGGGGAGCCACGGGGCTGCAGGAAGGGGGAGAGTCTGCAAGTGAGGTGAGCACGTGGAATGAGTAGCCTCAGGGAGAGGACAGCATCTCAGTGAGAAGGGGCGGACAGAGTGCCAGGGGCTGCCCATTGGAGTGGTGGGGAGGGAAGGAAGGGGAATGGCAGTCATGTGAAGAAGACATGAGCAGACGAGTTGGAAGGAGCCAGGACAGAGGAAGGAGGGAACACACAGGGAGGCTCCTGCATAGTGTAGCTCAGGCAACTGGACCCCCGAGGGCAGCAAGCGCTAACCTACTAACCTCATCCTGCATCGTGAGTGTGGAGCAGGGTGTGGAACCATGGGGTCATGGGGAAGAGACCAGGAGACCCAGAGACAGCTCCTTGGCAGTGAGAGAGCCTGGGAGCCACTGTTTCCCACCAAGATGTAACATTCTCTAAACTCATCTCCTTGCAGTCCCCGTAGGCTTTCATTTAAAAATCATTATTTGTGGATTTTCTAATGTTATAAATTAAACACGTTCCTTGGTTTTAATAAAAAAGGATTAAAAAAAGGATTCAAATCAGGGAAAAATCTATATAACAAAAGGTAAAATTGTGCTGTAAGTCCTCCCTCCTGAAAGAGAAACACTACCTATTTTTTCCAGAACAGTCTATGCACACAAAAATACCTCTCTCTTTCAAGAGAAAAAAAGATCAAAGTATATATACATACTGATGGGCAACTTGTTTTTTCAATTGAATATATTGTGGAGGTGTTTGCAGATGGGTACATATAGAACCACTTCATCTTCTCACATTATCACACAGTGATCCATTGTGAGGGTTACCGGATTACCGTAGTTTATTTAACTAATTCCCTATTGATGGACAGTTAGGGGATTTCCAAATTTATGCTACTATAAATAATGAAATGAATATATCTATTGCTTCTACCGTTGTCTGAGTATTTCCATAGGATAAACTCCTATCTGTGGAATTTCTGGTGGAAGGGGTATGGACATTCTCATTTTTATAGATAACGCCAGATTGCCCTCCCAAATTGTTGTGTCCATTTACTCCTTTGTTCCCAGCATGGAAGTTTCTGTTGTCCCCACACCCTTGCCAAAGTGGGTAGTAACAGTCTCTGTCATCTTTCCTACTCTAATAGGAAAACAGAAAAACTGCCATTGTTTTAATTTGCCTTATTTATAATTGAAGAGACTGACCATCTTTTCAATAGACTTGAACATTTGTAGTTTACCTTCTATTCTGTGAATTTCTGTAAATATTCTTCTTCTGTTTTTCTAATGAGTTGATGGATTTTGCCCCTACTCATAAGAAGACATTTTATTATTTTTATTTTTTTAAAGACTTATTTATTTATTTGAGAGAGAGTGTGCACCTCCGGGCAGGGGGAGAAGCAGAGGGAGAGGGAGAGAGAGAATCTCAAGCAGACTCCGTGCTGAGCACAGAGCGCCACGCAGGGCTCGATCCCAGAACGCTGAGATTGTGACCTGTGCCGAAACCGAGTCATCCACTTAACTGACTGAGCCACCCAAGCACCCCCTAGAAGGCAATATTTTAAAAGAGGTACACAGAGGTCTGTGCTAGGAAACATTTCTAAATTGCTTTGTGTATCCAGAAAACCATACCACCTTCAACAGTGAGTGCTTTATGGATACTTATGGTGGCAAGGTAGACAGCTCATGCAGTAGAAACACAGCTAATATTGTCTAAAAGACTGAACTTGTGGGGCGCCTGGGTGGCACAGCGGTTGGGCGTCTGCCTTTGGCTCGGGGCGTGATCCCGACGTTATGGGATCGAGCCCCACATCAGGCTCTTCCGCTGTGAGCCTGCTTCTTCCTCTCCCACTTCCCCTGCTTGTGTTCCCTCTCTCGCTGGCTGTCTCTATCTCTATCAAATAAATAAATAAAATCTTTAAAAAAAAAAAGACTGAACTTGAACATTAGGGATATCAACGATATGAAAGTTTCACAATAACATGTTACCTTGCATTCAAGGAAGGAGCCACGCAACACAGACAGCAGCTTGTGACACAGAAGCAGATTGGAGGATGACACAAAACCAGGAAGAATGTTGCCTGGACACCCCCTTGAGAGTTATGCCAATTTCCAGGTTGGAGGAGGTAGTATTAACCATCAGAGTACGGCTGGTACGTGCATGTCCATGATACGTAATTTATTGCTTCTGCTGATGTATGTGGGTTAGCAGTTTAATAAACTGGGTATTAGCTTATTCCACTGTGTGAGTTTGGATCTTCTCAATCCTTTGTTGTCCTTATAAAGTCCCAAGTATCCCCTTCATGTCTTATTAAGGGCTGATACCTGAACAAGGTCAAAAATGAGTGTGTGAATTAGGAGGCAGGGGTGAGGCAGGAATAGCAATGACCAACAGTCACCATGTTGATGCCCAGAGTAGACAGAAAAGATTCTCGGATGGTTCCAGAACAGTGACTCTTCCCATATGACTGCATCACCATTTACACGAATGAGAAAAGGGGTCATCTTCTGACCCCTATGGTGCCCTGGACCACACAGTCAATAAACATTTGTTAGTGAAATTGAAATCTTCGTGGGACAAGTACCCCCAAAGAATCAAGAAGGCATAAAAGTTTAAAACTAGACTTAACACTTACATTGCTAAAGCCAAGCACAGACAGGTTCATTTTTATTTTGTTCTTGGGCATCGTTTCTCCCCAGGGGACAGTTTTATCCTTCTACCATTTTTTTAAAGATTTTTATTTATTTTTATTTGAGAGAAAGAGAGAGAGAGTACGAATGAGCATGAGCAGGGGGAGGGGGCAGAGGGAGAAGCAGACTCCCCAGTGAGCAGGGAGCCCGACATGGGGCTCAATCCCAGGATCCTGAGATCACGACCCGAGCCTAAGGCAGACATTCAGCCAACTGAGCGACCCAGGTGCCCCTCTTCTATCAATTTTCAGTTGCTTCCTCAGCCAATGCACAATTCCTTCTCTCCCTTCTAGAGTTGTAGGAGACCAAAGAAAGGCCCTCCCTACTGCTCTCAGTGTTGCTATGACTGACCAGTCCATCCTTCTGAAACGCTAGCTGTTGGGGGGCGCTCTCTGGCCACTGATGCACCCACAAGCCCTCCCTGGCTGGTTCTGCTGCTTTCCCCAATGCAAATGACCGAACACATGCCTTCCCCAATGAGGAAAATATGTAAGATTCGGTTCCCAAGTTATGTTTCATGTTTACAACGGTCTTCTCATCATCGTTAGCTGGATTAAATTTAGTGATTACAAAGATTTTTGTTTTTATCAATAATACCCTTGATCTTGAAAAACAAGAGCAATTTAAACAGACCCAGATGCTCTAAACTCCACCACATGTTTGTTGTATTTTTGTTAATCGCATTGTATTTGAGGCTGTCATTTAAATCAATTAAATACGAATGTTATTCCTATAGCCACGTTTCCCCGGCTTCTCACACTAAACCTTTCCTGTTTCTAGTTATTCAGTTGCAGAACCTTCGAAGAAAAATGTTTAATGTTAATTATTCTGTTGTCCCTCACCCTCTCGTGAACAGGTATGTCCTCCTACCAGAGCCCATGTGGGAGCAGAGAGGCCACCCCGGGGCTGGGGGGAGGGGGAATTACCCTGGCCCTGCAAAGTCGCTGGATTTTAAGTCACTGCTCTATTTATCCCCTTTCAGCAAACTTTTTTTCCCCTTTAAAATGGATCATTTAGTTTCATTATTATCACTACGATTATCAACAACTCTTTCTGTCGATGTAACTCAACCAAGACTTATTGAGTGTCCACTGACTTTCTGTAAACATTTCCTCCATCTGTAAATCAAAGCAGCTCCGGTGACTTCAGTCATGAGACAGTGAGTTCTGGGGGCAGGGTGGAGAGAGCCGGGGAAGGAAGGCATGGAACAATAAGGCAGCGGGCTGGGTGTATAGACAGTGGCCTGGCATCAGGCCACGTGAACTGAATCCTGACGGTAGCATCAATCAGTGACCCTGGGCATGTCATTTAACCTCGTTTGAATTTTAGTTTTCTCACCTGTGAAAAAAGCATGTACCTAAAGACCTTAGCGAGAAAACACTCCTCTGCAGACATGTTGATGGGTAAGGGTCGTATAGACGCTCCTGCCTCAGTGCGTCAGCCCCGGGCCAGAGCTGCTTCCTGTTTGTGCAGGACGGGACCCTGCAGGAGCCTCGGGTCTTGCCCATAAAGGGAGAGTTCTGGCCAGAACCAGGGGGAGCTAAAACATACAGGAGGGCCCTTCTGGGTGGGGATGGGGATCTGGTGCTAAAGAAAGCCAGCAAGGGGCCTGCAGAGGTGTCCTGACCCTTGGGATGAGGATAAAGGAATAAATGTCTCCTTGGGATCCTCCTGGGAATGACACAGGGCTGAAGGTCCCTGTCCTCTTGAAGCCAGCCAGGTTTCTTTTATTTTCTGGGTGTATTTCCCCTTCGTCCTCCCTGAAGCTTTGCAGAATCCTTTTAAGAAATTCCAACTGTCACCACTGAGCTGAGGGCAGTTATGAGAAAGGGTTTGTGCCCCATTGGGCTGGAGCGTTCAAAGAACAGCCCCTGCTCCTGGGGCCATCGAGGCAGGAACGGTGGGGATGAGGGTGGGAACCCAGGGATTACTCAGGCTGACGGACCAGGGCCTCCTGCCCCCGCCTGGTCCTCCCACCTCGAGAGGTGAAACTATCTGGAGTTTTATTTTATTACACCCTCTTTCTGAGTCTCACTTCCCAGATACCCCAGTCCCTGATGCCCAAATCAACTAACAACCTCAGGTTCGCTCTCAGCTGGGGTCCAACACCTTGAACCGGTTCCAGCTGTGGTGAAGGGTTGCCTGGAGCCATTGGCACTCTCTCCCAGGCCACGGGAGGACCCACCACACACACTGACTGGCTAAAGTAAAGCTGTGGCCTGGAAACACCATTCTCTGGCTTCTAGGCTCAAAGGTTGAACGCGTCATGTCTCAGGCTTGGCTCCAGTCAACATGGCGAGCCAGCCCCTCTCACTCACCCTGTGACATAAAGAGCTGAATAATCGTGAACAAACACCAAGGCTGGGACACTGTTCCAGAAATTAATTGGCTGCCAGGGGTCAAGTGCCTTCCATTGGATGTCAAAAGGCCACTTAAAGATCAGCATAACCCTCTTTGTCATCTGCATTTGTTTTCTATGTGCTACACTGAGCACGGTAGATGGGAACGCCTAGTTCCAGGCAGCCTGCTTCCAACTCTTTAAACTTGAATTATAATAATAACAGCAGCTAATAGGTTTTGTTTTTCTCCAGAACAGAATGTATGCCAGACATAGACTATCTCCTAAAAACCTCATAATAACCTATGCATTTGGTCTTATTTGCATCATTTTTTTTAATTTTATTTATTTATTTGACAGAGAGAGACAGCCAGGGAGAGAGGGGACACAAGCAGGGGGAGTGGGAGAGGAAGAAGCAGGCTCCCATGCGGGGCTTGATCCCAGAACGCCGGGATCACGCCCTGAGATGAAGGCAGACGCTTAACGACTGAACCAACCAGGCGCCCCTTATTTGCATCATTTTGATAAGGAAACCAAGATTCAGAGAAGGTGATCTGCCCAGAGTCACACAGCTGGTGAGGGGGCAAGGCAAGATGCAGGGGTGGCCTTGGCCTCTTCACCACTATCCGTGCTTCAACAGTGGCTCATATGGGTTAAGTTTCTTGTGGTCACAGGTGCCAGACACCAACAGTGCTGGCTAAATAAAGAGGTAAATGAATAAATACGGGCGTAAGGAGAGGGCTTAGCATTTACTGGAAGGCTTCTAGAAGGCTCTCAGAATCCAATGGCAAGCTGCACCCCAGGCAGGAAGGAAGCAGGGCAGCTGGGGGCCTGAGCTGCAGGATTGGTGGCCCTTCTGTCCAAGGCACTTGGTGCCAACTCTCATCTTCGGCCGGTCAAAGCTTCAAAACCCCTAGAAAAAAGGAATCAGAGACCCCAGCTTGGTCAGGCATACATCCTGGACCAATTAGCTTTGGCCAATGGGTCAGGGGCAGCAGCAGACACAAAGGATTCCAGGAAGGGATAGAATAAGAAGTTCTTACAGAACGAGGGTCATTGTGAACCAAGAAGGTCAATGATGATATCAGAAAAGGTGACCAAGAGGGACCATGAAATCTTCCTACATATAGGGATTCAGCAAACGCAAAACTCTGAGTGCTGGCTGGCATTCAGTCCCTCATTAAGTAGACCTGTCTGACTCCATCCAGTCCTATGAGGTAGGTTCCCTCTGCCTCCAGTCCTTCCCTCACCTTGACAAGGCTACCTTGTCAATGCCTTTGCTCAGTTGGTTCCCCCATGATTAACGTATCCTCCCCCCACCCCAGCAACCCAAACCTTCCCCATCCTTCAAGTTGAGTCCCCCATCCTCCAAGAAGATTTTCTTGGCCCTTCTGCCCCGTACCCCCACTATTGTCCTGCCTCCTGTGAACACCCATACCACCTGATCTGTACTCTACACTTACTATTTAGCCCTATTCTATATTATTTGTTGTTCTTTTCTGTTTCTTGTTCTTCTCTCTGCCCATTAGAATAGACTCTTTGAGAGAAGAGATCTTATTTTCTCTCTGTATCACTTAGTACAGGACTGAACACTGTAATAAAAATAACCACAAAAATAATAGCTCCCTTTATACAGCCTTTCAATGGGCTTTTTTGGTATATTATTTCATTTGCTCATCCCCACAAGTCTGCAAATTAGGAAACGAAGGTAACATACTTCTGACTTGGCCACGTGACGTCTGGGGCCTCGGGCCGGAGGGTAGAATCATCTGGCGGTTGGTGCTGGCTGGCCGCTGAGAGTCACCAGGGGCTGCCAGCCAGAGCACCTCCACGTGCCCTCTCCGTGTGGCTTGGGCTTCCTCATGCCATTGCAGCCTCAGGGTAGTTGAACTTCTTACTCGGTGGCCCAGGGCTCTGAGGGCGAGTGTCCCAGAAGAACTAGGCAAACGTTGTATGACCTTTTCTGATCTAGTCTCCAAGGTCATGCAGGGTCACTTTCTGCTGCACTCTACTGATTACAAGTGAGTCACTAAGATTGGCCCAGATTCAAGGGTAAGGGACATACCCCCTCACTTCTCAATGGCAGGAATGTCAAAGAATTTGCCCAACATGTTTTAAAATTGTCACAATTCCCCATTGGACAGATAGAAAAACTAAGTCCCAGAAAGGGTGAGTGATACCCCAAGGTCATGCAGCTGATGAGAAAATAGCAGAGTCAAAGTCACCCCCAGCTCCCTGAACAGGCATCTTCCTCCTGTCTGGTACCTGATAGGCGATACATTCACAGAGTATCTCGGGAAGGTGGCAGCAGGGCCAAGAAGGACAGGGATGGGCCAATGGTCTTCTCCGCTCCCGTGGGTTCCTTGGATCCCTCCGACCATTTTGGACTCTAACCACTTTGAGAGATGCTCACTTTCTCTGTGCTGAGAAGTAACTCTCATTGATAACTTGGAAATAAATACAATAAGGAGATCACTGCCAAATGTGTGTGTTGTATATTGATCAATATAGAGCAAGCCGATCTGTCTGTGGCCTATTTCAGGGTCCAGCTCTACGATCATGCAGAAGAGGCTGGGGCTGAAGTCTGAGCTGGAGGCTAGGGGCTGGGGGCTGGGCTGGAGCTGGAGGCTAAGGGCAGGGGGGCTGAGGTTGGGGACTAAGACAGGGGGCTAGAGGCCGGGGCGCGGGAGCGGAAGTCTCGACTACTCTGCTTTCCAGTATGGTCTGATACTCAACCCGCAGTCTGCGTGCCTATTCACACATCTGTTCAGCACTTGCCTGCAATCACTTAAGTTTTATTATTGGACTTGTCACCATATTAATGTAGCTGTACGCTTAAATTGATTGTAATTGTAAGTTTCCTGAAAAACCTTGGGTTTTTTTTTGCAAGTATTAATTAACTGATTCACTTACATTAAAAACAATTATGTAACCGCAAACCTGCCTTCCTAGCTCTTCATGTCAAAAATGGAGGTTTCATGTAATGCATAAAATATGTAGATCAAAATTTCACAATTAAGGTCAATTTCCATTTGGAAGGGAAAGATAATTAACTGACTCGCACCCGCAGTCTCCTGACATGTTTCAATTAAGGAAACAATTCTTTATAAACTTCGTAATCTGGACACTCAGAGAACACGTTAATACAGCTACTGATAAATATAATCATTAACAAAATAAATCAGGACCCTGGCTGCAAATCTGAGGTGGCATCTGTTTTCATGTTAAGCCAATGACGCTAGAGTTTGGGAAAACTGGTACAAAGGCACAGCTGGGTCCTGACGCAGCTGAGAAAAAAACACCGTGGCATTCTCCGGCCTGCCCCTGGAAGGTACGCAAAAGCAGAACACGCAAAGGTTTATCATGTTTCCTTTGCTGCTTCCTAGCTGTGTGACTCTGGGCAAGAGACTTGACCTCTCTGAGTCATTGTGTCCTCATTTATTACATGGAAATAAATTGTATCAATCTCATATGGCTGTTAGAATTGTACATGAGCTGATACATGTAATGTGCTCAGCACTGTGGCTGACGTTAGTCAGAACTCAGTTAAAGGGAGATGCTTTGTGTCTGTTGACGAATCTCTAGCTGGGGAAACCTGGACAAGCCCCTTCCCCTCTCCAGCCCTCCAACCCCAGCCATGGATGTCCTTTCTGGGCAGCCCTCTGTGACCTCTCCCCCCATGTGATGGGGAGACAGGTCAGCTCCCCCACCTCACACTCCCTCACACACGCTGGGAGCTCACCCAAGGCCTCACACCCATCAAGGTAAGGGATGGAGGCTCCTGAAAGTCAAGGATCTCATCCATTTACAAGGTCTGTCCAAGGTCGTGGCAAAAGAGCCAGTAAATCCCTCGGCCCACAGCTGGCGTTGTAACAAGGCTCTGCTTTCATTTCCTGCCTGAGACATCTTCACCATAGGCCCTAGAGATCCCTGTTTTGCAGACCCTAAGCCCCTCATGGGGAGTTGAACTCCCCAAACACTAGATCTGACCCCTTGAGACCCACTTTCAGAGTTGTCCAACAACATTAACTTCTAGGTAAGAGAACAAGGGGGGGGGGGGGGAGGGGGGAGGAACCCAGCCCCAGCTCAGGCCCACCCCTCCCCCGAGACTCCCCCAAGGCTCTAAAACGAACTTGGCCCATCCCAGCCTCCCAGCCTTCTTTCCTCATCCGGAAATGGGGCTGATTAGAGGAACTCCAAGGTCCCTTGTGCTCCCCAGTTATATATTCTTTTGTTATTCTTATCTCCTTCAGAATCAATTTTACTATTTTTACAAAGTCAAAGACGCAAAAGAGATGTTTGACCTTGCTTTTCTAAAAAGACAACATTTGTCCCGTGGGACTGGGGCTTTGATAGGTCTCTAGTAATGAGGCTCGGAGTGGGGATCAGCCCTCCACCTGCGAGGTTGTCAGGCCAGCGGATTCGCAAGCATGAGATGGGAAGGGCTGTTCCCCATGGACCCGCCAGCCCTCCATGGGTGGCGACCAGCAGAGAGGAGGGAGGCGCTCTGTCACACCGGGTTAATCTAGTTCCCACCTCCTTCCAGTACCCGTTGCCCTCTATACTCTCAGCAGAAGGCAGCACTGTTAGGAGGAAACAACTGCGGTTGTTCTCATTATTGCAAAGAAAGCCCCCTCTGCACGCTAGTCACACCATTCTCCCCCTCCTGGGAGTCTGCCCCCTCACTCTCCTGCCTGACACCAGCAGCTATTGTCACCCAGCAGGATGGCGGGAGTGGTGGGGATTCAAGGGCGAAACTCCCAGGGCTGCCCTCCCCGAGCCCACCCTCGACATGCCTTCTCATGCGGTCCCCCAAAGACAGCTGTTGCATAATTTCCTTGGCTCCGAGGAGGCTGGGGGGACACAGAGGATGACCCGGAAAGCGAGGGCTGTAGGAAGAAGAGCTTCTGACTGAGAGCCATGAGTCCCGGATTCTTTTGCTCATCCATTCAACAAAAGTTACTGAGTGCCAGCTAAGGGCCAGACACTCTTCTAAACACCTATAGATGTGAACAAAACAAGAAAGATACCCACCATCATGGAGCTTACATTCTAGTACGCAGGGAGAGACCATAAAAGAAAAAGTAGATAAAGCATGGAATATGGAGAAAAATAAAACAGGAAAGATCTCCAGGGATGGGGAGCGTGCAGTGTTTTTTGTTTTGTTTTGTTTTTTTATTTATTTGTGTGACAGAGAGACAGCTAGCGAGAGAGGGAACATAACAGGGGAGTGGGAGAGGAAGAAGCAGGCTCCCAGTGGAAAAGCCCGATGTGGGACTCGATCCCGGAACACTGGGATCACGCCCTGAGCCGAAGGCAGACACTTAACGACTGCGCTACCCAGGCGCCCCGCATGCAGTGTTTAACAGGTGATCAGGGACAGTCTCACGGACAAGGTAACATTGGATCAGAGACCTGACAAGGTGAATTTCAGTCCGGACTCTCACCGTCGGCTCCTTGGGGAGCTGGGAGAGTCACTTTCCTCCTGGGTTTTCCTGGAAAATAATCAAACAAGTGGGCTAACCTAAATCAGTAATTTGGCACCATTTTTCCCAGGCAGCAGACTCCCTTAGTCAAATGAGGAATTACCCAAAGCCTTATAGATTAAGATCCCCAAACAGAAGACAGAACACTCCGTTAAGTTTGAATTTCCAGGAAACAGTGAATCATTTTTTTTTAACATAGGTATATCCCAAATATTGTATGGAATGTACTCACACCAAAAAAGTTTTTGTTGTTTATCTGAATTCTAGATTAACGGGAGTGTTCTGTCTTTTTGTTTGCTAAATCCTGCAGCCTGGGAGCCGGGGAAGGCACTCCTCAGCGCTCACGGCCCTACCGCCCAGTGGCCTCTCAGCCTCCATTTCTCTGGGGGAAGGTACCGCAGAGAGATAGTGATGGATCTCCATGGGAAGAATGAGTGATCACCACATTCCAGAGCTCAGCCTGAGGTAAATACCAGGCCAGGAGCCCTCAGATCGCAGAGAGTTTTCACTAAAATACCCAATGAGCGAGTGTCCCGCCCAGTGCCTGGTGGCGGTGGGTGCCCAGAAACTATGTTTTGTTTGGGTCTAGTTTTCTGGAAAACCGCCTTGCCCTCTCCCCCGCCAGGCTTTCTGAAGGCCAACTTCTGGTCCATTTATCCCAGATGGCCCCTTAGCTCCACGGGGCCAGGAAAAGGTTGACAGAGCATGTTACTGGGTCTGGGAAAGGACCCAGGAGGGCTTGGTGGTTTTCTCTCTTCCCGGAAGTTTGCTCATTCCTGGGTTGGTCATGGAGCTGGGTTTGGCCCTTTCACCTCATTTGTCTTGGAAGGGCTGGCCTAGGGCTATCCCACCCAGCGAGAGCTTAATTGGAAAAAAAGGGTGACATTTTTTTAATGAAAAGCGAAACCACCCTCCAGGCTAGATGAAGAGCAGAAATGGGACCTGCAAAGTATCGGAAGGTTCCTGGCAGGTACTAGAAATGGTCTTTTAATGGCATGAAGTCAAAGCAAGGCCAACAGCTTCTCCAGAGCCCACAGCTTCAGAACATGCTGTGAGCAGCTGGGACTTCTCAGCGGGCAGCAAGCACTTGTTTTCTCCCTGGGGTAAAATCAGTAGCCAAGGCAGTCTGCTCTCAATTATCTGCCTTGTGGCTTATCTGAGGTGGGATAACTGCAGCGTGAGGGAGAGGAGGACTGGGGACAGAGGGGAAGGGGTAAAGGTGGCCCTGACCAGCAGCAGGGCAGAGCTGGAGAGAAACACGACATGTCTGTGCCCATTCCTGGTATCCATGGCTGGGTCACAAACCACCCCCAAAATGCAGTGGCTTCAAACAACAATGTATTTTCATTTCTCATGGTTTCTGTGGGCTGACCGGGCTTAGCTGGACAGTGCTCCCTTTCGGTCCCTCACGCGGTGGGCTTCCCATGGCAGCAAGAGCTGTAGTCAGCTGACGCCTCGACCAGCCTGGGCATCCATCCAAAAGCACTCCTTCGTGCATGTGCCTGGAGCCTGGGCTCGGATGGTAGGAAGAGCTGGGGGAGTGGTGTCCACACAGTCCCACTGTGGTGCTGGCTAGGCTCCCTCACATCATGGCGGTCTTACGGTGATGAACTTCTCACACCATAGCGGCCTTCTCCAGATTGTGTCTTCCCAGAGGCCAAGACAGAAGCTGCAAGGCTGTCTGTGAACCAGTCTCTGAAGTCACACGGTGGTGCTTCCTCTGCAATGGCTAAAAGGGCCAGCCCAGATTCAGTGCCCGAGAGGCTACACAAGCTGTGTGAATTCTGGGGACAAAGTTCATGGGGGGCCATTTGAGGAGAGCTAGCTGTAAGTGTCCTTTCTGTGGCTGGGGCTGGGGTGGGACAACACCAATTGGTGGAGGATGGGTTGCCCAGCAGCTCAGTTTCCGGGCAGAGAAGAGTCTGAGGTGACAAAGACAGCCACTTTGCTCACTGATGTAAACGATACCCTCAAACCCCAGAGGGTAAGGTTCTGTGGCACAAAAAACCAAGAAACCCGGGTCTTCGTACTGGCTCTGGTTTTCTCTAGCTGTGTATCTTTGGGCAAGTCCCCAGACCTCTCTGGGCACTGGTTTCCTCATTTTGAAATGGAGGCGATTGGATAAAATCACTTGAAGTTTCCTCTCAGCCCCGAGTTAAGAAATAAAACATGTTATGTGAGTCCATCACAGAGCTCAAGACCCTCTCGAGAGACAAAGAGACAAGAGTCCCAGGGCCATTCTCAGCACAACTAGAGAGACCGAGTACCTGTCACCAATCCTCCCACTTCCTGGAACACAAAACCCACGTGGGTGATTGGTATGTCTAATTTAGGGGACCTGACATGTCCCTTCCTGACTGCATGTGTGAACGCTTGTGCATGTGTGTACGTGTGTGCGTGTCTGTGCTTCTGCGGTGTAAATGTCGGGCAAGTGTCCCACTACACATTGTTTCTGCTCAAGAAAAGACTGCCAGCTGGGTCGTTTATACTGGAAACAGCCCGGAATATCTCACTATTTCTCTAACTATGTGTTGTGTGGCCTTTTAATTTAGCCCTCATTCCAAATGCATGACACGTCCTTTTGACACCTTGAAGAAATGTTTCTCAGATGGCAGGCTGGGCACAGCAGCTCCAGGCTGCGAAAGGAAAACACACAGCCCTGGAAATTAAAAGTGATTTAGGTCCTCTCAGGAAATGCCTTCCTTCAGGCTACTTGATGTGGTCATTTATTAAGTGACTTAATCAGCAAAGTAACGCAATCTCAGAGCAATTAAGTCCCTTTCTGGGCACTCCTGGATCATCCCAATTACGAGGCGGGTAATGCGTTCATGATGGGACTATCAGAAGAGAACCGCTTCCCAGGGTTGAAGAATGGTTAGCTGCTCGACTAGGAGAGCTCTGTGTTGCTGAGAAACTACTAACCCGGGAAACTTCTCTTTGATTGAATTCAAGCAGTTGTTAACATGGTTTCACTTGCCTGACAGTGGGACAAGTTAAGGTTAGAGTCACAGCCCATCTGAGTATAAAGAATCTCAAAGCTCACCTTGTCCATGCTTTCCATCTCTCCGCCAAGGAAACACAGAGAATGACAGCGCCCAAGGCCATACACCTTGCCCTTGCAGATGTGGGACGAGCACCCAGTCTCCTTTCTTGCATGTCAAACTACTTGGCTAAATTGGGTGGGGGAAGGACTCTGGGAGGCTCTATTGGAATGGTGAGGGGACATTCTGGACTCTCAAAATAACCAGATGTGGCTCTGGACACAATATTGCAGGAGAAGCATCCTGTGCAAGGGTAAATGGCTAGATGAATGCTCTGTGGATCATTATGTTCAAAAGTATTTATTGATGGCCTACTCTGTGCCCAGAACTATGCTAGAAATCGGGAATACAGCAGAGAGCACAGTCTCAAGCCAAGTGAGGGAGCTTACACTGGAGGAGGTGAGGGGGTAGGCAGAGAGGCAAAGGGAACAAGTGGATGGATGAATGGATGGAGAGATGGATAATAGATGAATGGATGGATGGATGGCTGGTTGCTACATTTGGAAAGCTAGGAGAGCAATAACACAGGAATAAGTTGGGCCTGGAGTCTGGCCCCACCCTGCAAGCCTGCAGCCCAGCCCGAATCACCTCCCCTGCTCAGAATAATTTAGGGTCACCCAGTCCTCTGTAATCCATACCCTACCTCCCATAGCGGGAGCTCTAATACTTGCCTTTCATCACAATCCCTGTTGATGTCATCACAGTGCCCCCTACCACCAGTAATAAAACCCCCTCCTGCCCCTGGGCTGGGGAGGACGTCCCTTTCCTGGAATGCCCTCCCCCTCTATTCAACACCTCTGCTCACTCCAGGCCTCTCCTCCTGGCCTGCCTGGGCCACCTGCCTAAACTTTTTCAGGACATGTGTTGTATCTGGAGAGCTGGACTTTTCTCCCCCAGCTCCTGCTACATTGCCAGGTCACCAAGGACAGCAGCTGTTTTCCCCGTCAGGGTCCCCACAGAGTGGAGCATGTGGCTCACAAGGGACGATCCACAGGGACTCTTGGAATAACACTCAGTCTGGACAAAGTAAATGGAAGAGGACCCCAGGGCAGGTGCCTGGCTTGGGCTCATCCCTAGGAAAGTCTGAAACCTGGGCTGTGCTCCTAGCACCATCCACCCTTTTCCTGGAGGCATCCCATCAGAATCAGAATTGGGCTGAGGCCTAGCATCCTGGGCAGGGATGGGGGACGGGCCCTTTCGGCTGTCATACAACAAAAACTATGCTTCTGAACTGGCCAGTGACTCAGCATCTTGGATCCCAGATGAAAAAAGCTGTTTTCATCCTGGCATGCAGGAAGTGCGGAGGGTCCCCCAGACTTGGTGAAGCCACCATGCCAAGCCTGCCACCAGCCATGTCAAACCCCACCTCCCAAAGCGTGCACGGCTCTGCCAACCTCCTGACCAGTCAGGAATGGGGAAAGCGCACCTCCTATTGATGGACTTCGCCACCCCACTTTATAGATGGAAAAGTCGAGATTTAAACATATCAAAACCTCCTTAGGTTCCCCAGGTTGTTCCTCTTTCTCCCCGTCATCTGGCTGGGGCTCTTCTGAGCAGGCAAAAGATGAAGGGTTAACTCTTATTCAAAAGGGCTGCAACTCTGCACTGGAGGAAGAACCCCTAATACACACCGATTTCACAGGGGTCCTTGACCAGTTTTTGTGCCTTTGGCATCTGGTGAATCTGTCTATGCACCCCTTCTCAGAATAATATTTTCTAATGCATAAAATAAAGCATGATTGCAAAGAAACCAAATTACGTTGAAATAAAGTTATAAAAGTAATTAAGTGATAGAGTAACACACGTGCTTTTTTATTCACATTTTAAATGGCAAGATCTCGGGGTGCCTGGGTGGCTCAGTTGGTTAAGCGTCTGTGTTCGGCTCAGGTCATGATCCCAGGGTCCTAGGATGGAGCATCCTTGTCGGGCTCCCTGCTCAGCAGGAAACATGGGTCTCCCTCCGCCTTCTTTTCTCTCTGCCTGACGTTCCCCCCTGCTTGTGTCCCCTCTCTCTCTCTGACAAATAAATAAATAAAATATTTTGAAATAAATAAATAAATGGCAAGATCTAGCAGCAGGTCTGAGAAGTACCGAAATTTCAAAGTAGTGACAAGCATACGTCCTGCAAGACGTCTGCACCAACGCTAACGTTGTATGAAAATATCCGTGGTTTCTGGGGTAGGCAAGTCATCAGCATTGCCTAACATGGCTATGGCGGAAGCCCACATTCTTGAAAAAGCAGCTAAATTTCAGTGAGGGATTGGTGAAGATGCAGTTGCAATTTCTTCCCATCCAAGTTCACACTAAGGTGAACGCTGCCCACTGGACCCCTTAGTCAGCATCATCACAGACTGACTGCTTAATGGTGGGATCTCGAGCAAAAGCCTGACGTCCTCGTACCCCAGACCTACTCCCCAGCACACCTCCGGACCCTGACGGAAATGTGCTCTGGACTGAATCAAATACTTCTCAGCTCCCAGCATGATTGAGACATGGATAGCATACTACGCCTGCCCCAGTGTCCAGCTCATTCCTGAAAGTTCAGGGCTTTTCATAGAGGGGCTTTATTTTCATTTATATATTTTTGGAAGCAGAGGGAGGTGTCCCAGGCCTGCTAACGGGAGACCCGTACGGCAACAGGAAACGTTCAAGAACAGTTCATCCTTAGGAAAATATCCTCCCTCAGACACACCAGCCAGCTTGGGAGACGCGGGAGGTGGGGCAATCGGAAATGAATCTCCATTCCAGAATGAGCCAGTTATTTCAACGGGGCAGTTTCCCTCCTGCCGCCGCCCTGGCTGAAAGAAAACACCAGTCAGGTGTGGTTGCACTGGCTTGTCCTCACAGTCTGGCTCAGGTTTTCCCCGGGACCGGCCCGCAGGGGGCCAGAGGGCCCCGACCTGGCAGCAGCGTTCTATCGCGCAGACACCCATTAGCCTGCCTGGCATCTGGGCTGGCGTCAGAACCCCTTCCTCCCATTTGCTCCTGCCCAGTCGTGGCCAGTGTACCCAACATTCAAAGGAGCCATATAGGATAGTGGTTACAGGCTCAGACGTTGCCAGCAGACCTCAGTTCAACTCCACGCTCTGCCACTTCGGTAATGTAACCTCCATGCACCCCAGGGACCCATGTCACCATCTGTAAGATAAGCCGAATAATAGTACCCACTTGAGAGGGTTGTCAGGGAAATCAGTGAAATGCTAATTCTAAAGCCCCTTGCTCGGTGTCAGCACATAGTCAACATGCAATAAAAGATAGCAATTACTTATAAATGAGCAAAGACCTGTTTTTGAGCTCCTGCTTGGACAGGACACCTGCGGCATGCTGGGTCATTTCCATGTTCAAGGATGGGCAAGGGCTGCAAGGGAGAAGTTACTCAATCAGTTATTTTGAACAGCTTCTAGGAAAAGGGAAATATTTGGTGTTTAAGGAAATTGACCAAATTAACTAAAGGCTAAAAATGGTACCTGCCCTCGACAAGGAAGACCCCGGGTGCTGTGGGATTGGGCGGATGAGCACAAAGGTTTTCCACCCACTTGTGCTTGTCAGGCTAGTGGCCGTGAAGGGAGACAAAGGCTCTGTCCTGGACACCCAGAAGGGTGCTAGAAACTCCCAGGAAGCACCAGGTCTCCAGCGTTTGGCTGTGCCCAGCAGCCCTTCCAGCTGCCCACACCAGAGATCCAGCAGGAGCTCAGGGCTGGGGGCGTGGCGTCTGTGAGTTCCTGCGATAGAATGCTGTTTTTGTGTGCAGTGCATATGGGCATTTTCTTGGGAAGAGGACTTCCCTTGCATTTCCAACTGGATCTCTGACCCCCGAAGTTAAGGAGCCACTGCTCTTCAGGATAGCTTCAACCATCTTGTATGGTTCTCCCACTACAGCGCAAACACCAGTCCTTTCTCACCCATAAGACTGCATTTGCCATCGCTGGCTGTCACCCGATGGGGCTAGACAGACTTCAGTCTGTCTCACTGATGACTTGCCCTCTATCTTATTTCTCCCTGTTGTTCAAACCCCACATCGAGACCACCTTTTCAAAGAAGGCTTCCTTGCCCACCCAGACACACAGTGTTTCCTCCCTCTCCACCTCTGTGCCTGGCCGTTTTCAACAGCTTCACACAGCTCGGTTCTGTTGCCCAACTATGCCATTAACTTCTAGAAGACAGAACGGTGTCCTCCTGTCTTCTCCCCGTGACAGAGCCTAGCACAGAGTTGGACATAGAGTAGAAGCACTTCAAGTACTCCTTAGACTGATACTTTAGGAAAATAAGGATATTTGTTTCATTGACGGGAATGGGATGAGATTGAATTGCTGGCAGGCATTGCCAGTATTGATATGGGTGACATCTGACCTTCCAGAAATGTCTCAGACTAAATATGAGCTAGAAAAATAATCTAGTAGAAACTCCAGAGTCCTTAAGAAAGGCCCTATCCCCAGCCCTGCCCCAAGTAGTCACAAAGTCTGTAGCACGTCGAGCATACAAATTTTTCCAATGAAGATCGCCTGCTATTCAGAAAGGGGAAGAGCTCAGTCACTGAATGTATTTATGCTTTCCAATTTCAGCTTCTACCCCTTACCAGCTAAGCCTCCTTCCCCCAAGCCCCCACTTATGACTAAAGTCTCAGAGAAAACTGGTTTGGGGATGACCCAAAGGTATATTCACCAACCCATTGAGGGTGAAATGGTCCCTGTGACTTCAAGATTTATGTTCTCATGTGAGTATGAAGGTGTGTATTCCTCATTTCCTACGAATGTAAGTTCATATGTGTTTGTGTATCCACATGTGTGGGGGAGACAGGTATTTGTCTATATACACACGTTTACTTATATGCATGTGCATAGACATTCTTGTTTTGTTTCTCTGGGGGGGGGCTCCATATACCCTTTAAACAAGACCCAAAATTAAAGTCTTGCTGAGACTACAAAATATATCATTTAATAATCTTATAGGCTTAATTTAAGCCTTCCCCATGAGCAAATCTCATTTTATGAACCATTCATGGAATTCATGGTCTGAATCTGCCCTTCGTCTGTGCTAGTCTCTTCATGGTACCTTTTCCCTGGGTCTGTCCTCCTCCTGGCCCCTGCTCCAGCCCTCCCCATCTTGTGAGAGCCTCAGTTTAAGACAAGGAACCCTCACCCACTCGTACCTCACCTTGCACCCACATTAGACTATCTTTATTTACTCTTTAATATTAACTTATTGCTTAAAATTATCTATTTTTATTGTATGTCTTACGTAGAAAGTTACAGTGCATGTCCTTTGAGGAGGAATACGTTTGCTAGTAGTACAATCTATTGAGAATCAATTGCTCTCATAGGTCCCTAAAAACATTAATCAGATGTTGAAAGCATAGGGGGAAAGGAGGCTTTACTCTCACAACCATGGGTGGAGATGATTAGTTGGGTTCATAGCCCATCACAGACCTACTCAGAGAGGACCTGAACTTCTGGGGTCAATGATGGAGGACTGTGCCCAGCACGGCTGGGAATATGCACTCAACAGTATGTGATTTCTTGCCCCTTCAGATCTTCATGGATGTGCACATATGTCCTTGGGCGTGTGCATGTGTGTGCGTGCGTGCGCGCGCGCGTGTGTGTGTGCGTGTGTGCATGTGTGTGCGTGTGTGTGCGTGTGTGTGTGGTGGGCAACACCCATGACCTTTGAGTTTTTGAACACTCCCAGATGTTGACTTTGGCCAACATGGGCTATATGTCGAGCAAACTCAGCTTACAGGGTCTAAAACTGTGAGTCCTATGTGGTAAGAAGTTTAGAAGAGCACTCTCAAAAACCCAGATCGCGTCAGCTCTAATGGGGGATCCAGCATTTATTTCCACCCACTGCTGGGACAGCATGAAGGGTCTTCAGGACGCTAGACATGATAGACTAGACATTAAAAGGGGAGGGGTGTGGCCAAAGTGGAGAGGATGACTCGGAAAGATATGTTTCTAGCTGCAGCTCTCCTGTCTCTTTTGCAAGCTTTTCCTGGGCAACATTAATTCTGGCTGAACAAACTTATGACAATACTGGAAGTTTACCAAATGGTTCATGCATACAGTTAGAGTCAGTCTTCACACTAACCTCACGAGGCAGCTGTTGATATGAATCCATTTGCAGAAGAAGAACATGAAATAGTGTCCTAATTTTGTCAGTCCCAAGGAAGGCTTGGGCCATGGTGGCATGGACCAGGGAAAAGAATGGAGCTCTCTCAAGGGTAAGGAATTGCCCCAGCTGGGTACTGGCCCATGATGGACAGCATGTAGGCAATGTCTGGTGTCCAGTGGGGACTGGGGCACTTAGGATGGATTCCCCCTAGCATGTGTGCCCAGGAGCTCTAATCTAGGGAGGGGGCAGGAATTGGGGAAAGTACTATCCAAAGCCAGATAGAGGGCAGCTCAGAGTTCCACAGGCTAAAGTCTATCAGAGTTACCCCAGTTAGTGGCTGGGGATGTGGGCACAGTGTCTGCCCCCTAAGGTGAGAGGGCTGGTATTAAGGGCCAAGGCAGGAAGGCTGGGGTTTAGGACAGATATTCAGATCCCAGAGAAAATTGGATTACTAAGAGGAAAACCATATGTTCTCATTATCAATTGCTGTGTAACAACCACTCCAAAACTTAGTGGCTTAAAACAGCAGCAATCATTTATTTTACTCATGAATCTGCAACAGGGACAGGGCTTGGCAGGGATGGCTCATCTCTGTTTTTTGTGTATCAGCTGAGACAATTTGACGAGAGCTGGAATATACACTTTCAAGATGGCGCACTGACATGCTGGCAAATGAGTGCTGGTTGCTGCTTGGGGGGGAGAAGGGGGGGAAGGGCGGTAGGGCTCAGTTATTTTCCACAGGGGCCTTTCCACAGGGCTTCCTTACAGCTTGATGGCTGGTTCCAAGAGCTCGTGTCCCAACAGAACTAGGCAAAAGCTGTATTGCCTTTCCTGACCTGGCCTCAGAAGTCATATTGCATCACTTCCACCACTGTGACAAGCCTGCCCAGATTTAAGGGCAAGAAACATAGACTACCACCTCTTTNATGGTGGCATGGACCAGGGAAAAGAATGGAGCTCTCTCAAGGGTAAGGAATTGCCCCAGCTGGGTACTGGCCCATGATGGACAGCATGTAGGCAATGTCTGGTGTCCAGTGGGGACTGGGGCACTTAGGATGGATTCCCCCTAGCATGTGTGCCCAGGAGCTCTAATCTAGGGAGGGGGCAGGAATTGGGGAAAGTACTATCCAAAGCCAGATAGAGGGCAGCTCAGAGTTCCACAGGCTAAAGTCTATCAGAGTTACCCCAGTTAGTGGCTGGGGATGTGGGCACAGTGTCTGCCCCCTAAGGTGAGAGGGCTGGTATTAAGGGCCAAGGCAGGAAGGCTGGGGTTTAGGACAGATATTCAGATCCCAGAGAAAATTGGATTACTAAGAGGAAAACCATATGTTCTCATTATCAATTGCTGTGTAACAACCACTCCAAAACTTAGTGGCTTAAAACAGCAGCAATCATTTATTTTACTCATGAATCTGCAACAGGGACAGGGCTTGGCAGGGATGGCTCATCTCTGTTTTTTGTGTATCAGCTGAGACAATTTGACGAGAGCTGGAATATACACTTTCAAGATGGCGCACTGACATGCTGGCAAATGAGTGCTGGTTGCTGCTGGGGGGGAGAAGGGGGGGAAGGGCGGTAGGGCTCAGTTATTTTCCACAGGGGCCTTTCCACAGGGCTTCCTTACAGCTTGATGGCTGGTTCCAAGAGCTCGTGTCCCAACAGAACTAGGCAAAAGCTGTATTGCCTTTCCTGACCTGGCCTCAGAAGTCATATTGCATCACTTCCACCACTGTGACAAGCCTGCCCAGATTTAAGGGCAAGAAACATAGACTACCACCTCTTTCACACACACACACACACACAGTGTACACACACACACACCTCAACAAGAATATCAAAGACACATTTAAAGAAGAGTATATGGGTTGGAGATACTGTGGTAGCCATCTTTAGAAAACCATATCTGCCACACAAAGGTGGATAACTAACTTCATCCCTTTTCAAAAACAGTTTTTGAGAACTTAACATGTGTTAGCTGAACCAGAGGATCCAGTCCCTGCCTTCAAGGAGCTCACGGTCTGATAGTGAAGCTAGGTACAAAGTCAAGGGGTTATTGTACCATAAGATGGTGTAATGCGGGGGAAGAGAATAGGAAGGTGACACGGGGACTGGCGCAGGGCTACAGAGCCCACCTGGGGGAGGAAGGTTTTCCAGAGGAAGTAACACCTAATCTGAGTCCTGAAAAATAAGGGGTTTGGGAATGAGGGAGAGGTTTCCAGGGAGAGGGAATAGCGAATACAGAGATTTGAGGGAAGGAAACATATCCCTTAACTCTGCTGCAGTGACAACCCCCAAATCTCAGAGGTTTCCAGTCATGCACAGTATTTCTCACTCGTAGTAAATGTAGGCTGCAGGCCACCTGTGGCTCTGCGTTAAGCTGGGGCTCTGCTCCACCTTCTTTTTCATCCTATAACACAAGCTGGAGCGGCACCTGTCTGGGGGATGAGGGCAAAATAAGAGAGAGCCCTAGTGGCAATTTGCAATGTCTCTAAAAGCTTCTGGGTTCGTCCACTCACATTTCATTCGTCAAGCTTGTCATGTGGCCAAGCCCAGGGTCAATGAGGCAGGGTCTTAGGCTTCTCCCATAAAGGAATAAGTGGGTGGTGATGGATATGTATACAGGAGTGGAAGAGTCCATGGAATCACTCAGGATGCCGAAGCCTTGAGTAAGAAGTAGGCAACGTGGAGAGATGAGCTGGATACATGCACAAAGTCTGATGACAAAGGGCCTCAGAAATCATGCTGAGGAGTCTAAATTTCATCTCAAGGTTAATAGCTGCCGTTAGAGGAATTTAAACAGAGTGGCACAATCATATCTGTGCTCTAAATTGGTGGCTCTGGATGATTCTTGATATAAGAACTGGAAAAAGCAGCACACTGGGCAGTGGGGAGAAAGGGCAAGCCAAGGAACGAATATTTGTTTAATGCCTCTTACATCCCAGGCATTAGACTTCTATATTCTATAGCAGACTAGAACAGTAGCCCACCCATCACCTCACTCTGCCATGTCTGGGCTCACATTCCCTGCACACGGGGCAGTGGGCCATGGAGTCCCTCCCACCCACCCACCCACCCAATATCACTGATTGCAGTGGGACTCACCTCCTAAAAGAAACCTATAAGATTCCCTCTTCCCCCTCCCTTTTTTCCTTCTCTCCCTCCCTCTCCCTCTCTCCCTCTTCCCCCTCCCCCTCCTTCCCTCCTTCTTCCTCTCTCTCTCTCCCCTCTCCCTTCCCCCTCCCTCCCTTTCTGAACAGGGGCAGAGATTTTAGAGGGCCTCCTGAGTGGCTGAACCAGGGGTTCAACGAAAACTAGGGAAGTATTAAAAGGAGCAGGACCAGGGAAAGCTGCTCTTCAGAGAGAAGACAAGGACACTCAGAGTGGAGCAGAGGAGAGACCAGTCTGCCACCAGGAGGGAGGAAAAGCCTTGACTTCTAACTACTGTCCAGTTTCTGGTGCCACCCCTGTTAAGGACAATGGTGTTCCTTGTTTCTCCTGTTTAGTCTAAGTGGATTTCTGTGGTTTGTACCCCAAAATACCTTGATTAAGGCACTTAAATTCTCTGAGTCCCCCAAATTCACCCCAGGCATAAGGGGACCATGAATCCATCCAAACTTTATCAGCTTGGGACTGAGACTGCTGTACAGCCTGCCCTGGTCACAGTGGGCTTCTGCCCAGCAGGGCCTAACGAAGCCTGAAGGCCACAAACCCCGCGGCCTGGGGACTGAAATCTCAGGAGGGCAGAAATGACTTTTCCTGGAACCTAGAGCCATCTTCCTGACCCCGGCAAGGAACTCTCAACCCCTGGGAGCTGGAAGTGCCCAGGGAAACTGAGCTCAAAGTGGAAAGGTTTGGGGCGGGGGAGGGAGGAGGACGTTGGTAGAAGGCTGCCCCAGTGAAATGGTCAGAGCCAAATGACCCTGATGGAAGAACTCAGGTCTTCCACAGTGGCTGGACTTGTACTTAACTTCTCTGAGCCTCGGTGTCAGAGAGATATTAGTTATGCCTAGCTCAGGGAGGTGTTTTGAGATTATGTGAGACATCACAATGCCTGGCACATAATAGGCATTCAGTAAATTCTTCTGATTGTTATTATCCTATTATTTTGCTATATTATAGAGGAACTAAGGGCAGTAAGCCTTATGGTTTATAGTACTGGTTTTGGCATCAGGATTGAAACGTCATAGACTCTTTACCATCTGTATGGTAAGGTGGTCAAGGTGCTTAGGCTCTGAGCCTGTGTCCTCCTACATAAATGCTGATAATACCCATTTTATAGGATTATGGTACCCACCATACATTCATGTACTGCTCTGTGCATAGAGAATACTCTATTAGTGGAAGCTATTTTTAATTTTAATCCGTAACAGGCTCTATCTCAGGACACAGGGGACTGATGAGGAGTGAGTTGGGGGGTTGGGGATTTACTCTAGGCCACAACATACATTCCACACCTGCCTATGGAGCTCTTAGTGTGAATTCTGCTTTGTGAGACCAAACACAGCAGAAGCAGCAGCCTTGGTCTCAACCCCATAGCAACATGCTATGTCACACTTGTCTTTCATCACACCATGTCTTTTGATTTCTGAGAATTGTCTTAATGAGATCAAAATCCTGGAAACACTATAAGCTAATGCAAAACATTATGGCAGCTGAAGCTCTCCTGTTCATCTCCAAACAAGGACCCAGCCTTTCTATACACATTAGTTCATCTCCTCTCCCACAAACCCTGGGAGCAAGGTGTTTGTTACACCAACTTTTTATTCTCCCCAGACCAGCAAACTGACTCCCAGGTAGTCTCTTGTGCGCAAGTCCCGGCATTTCCAACTGCTCCAGAACCTTCAGCCACATCTCTGAGCATTTCCTGCAGTGCCTAGCCCACGTCTGGCCATACAATTGAGGTCTGATAATATTTGTCATCTGGAAATTAAATCTGCCTTTTGACACTTAACTTTCTGAAATAACATTAATTGTATGTAATTATGCAAACACGCTATCCCACCACATCCTGATAACAATAGCCTTAATTATCGAGCACCTATTGTGAACCAGAAGTTGCATAAACTTTATCCCTAATCCCAAGTGCAACTGTATTCAAGTCAACAAGATATTGTTGAATGTTTATTGTGTGCCAAACACTGGGTCATTATTCTCATTTTCCAAATGAGCAAAATAGGCTCCAAGATTGGGTAATTTACTGAACTGGTGGATCTGGACCAAGGACCCAGGTCCACCTGATGACAAAGCCCGCGCTCTCTGCTCAACCCACAACGACTGTCCCCAGTGGTGAGCATTTACTAACAGTGCAACTATACTAGAATGATTGGAACAAAGACAGTAATTGCCAGAGGGCCAACCACACCTGTCATCACAAACCCGATGGCACAGTGCTACCGGAGGACATCTATTTGAGGCTGACATTGACCTGGCCCTCTGCAGCAGCCTCACGCACAGGTTTTCCTAAGCTCTGTGCCCTCCCCAGCAGGGCTGTATCTTGTTTCTACCTACTTTATTAGAGCGTTTTCACAGCACAGTGCATAAATTAATTAGCACACATTCTTCTATAGGAAACAGACCCTGGATTTTAGCCTTAATTCACAGAAACAACAAAATAAAGTATTGAATTTCTAAGTTAAGAACAATCTGGCTTTTTCCAGGTTCCCTTTATAAAATGTAGAACTTGGTGGAAAGCCCTGTGTGGCTGCTTTCAATGGCTGGGGGAGAATGCCCTCTTGCCCAGGTGCCACCCAAATCAGAAGAGCCAAGAGCAGTCACAGCCAGGGGGAGGGGGTATCACTGATGAGTGGGACCGATGCATTGTAATTAATGCTAATAAAAATAGATACTGCAGGAGAGAGAAGTGCCAAGCCAGGAATCCCTACTCCCGGATAGAATTTCTCACAGGTAATGGAAAGAAGAAGAAAAAAAGTCACTTCTTACAGGAAACCTGATCTACACGTTGCCTACAGAGGATTCTTGTAAAGTAACTAAGGAAATGCAACTAAAGACAGCAGCCCCAGAAAAATTAGACTAGCTCTACTTAGAAAACTTTCTTTCCTGCAACCCACGGGAACATGGTAATGCTACAGGCAGTTGGAAAGAATTTCTAAGAGCAGCCGTGTTCTGTCTGCAGTTTCTATCCGGCCCTGCGAAGACTCCAGCACCCAGTACTTCAGCTGGGAGGAAGCCGGCACAGCTCTCTGAGACTTCCCCTACAAAGAGGAGGAGAGCTGGGAGAGAAGAAGGGGAGAAAAGGAGAGGAAAAGGGCCGTTTTCTTGTTGGCCTGGTACTTCGCAGTTGCTGCTGTCAGTCAAATTCCACTGGTCATTCTGGCATCCATTCAAACATTTCCTGGGCACCCACTGTGTCTAAGGCAGATCCAGATTGGGGGGGGAGCAAGAGGGGGGGTAGAAGTGGTGGAGATATGGGGGTGAAAAGCCAGTGTCTGTTCCCCAAGGATCATGTGATCAGACTCTGGCAACCTAGCGCAGCTCCGAGGGGGCGCACCTCCCTGACGCGCCCCACTTCTAGTGGCCTCTCTCCCAGGGCAAACGTCCGGCTGGTGCTGGGGCCGGTGGGTACTGAGGCACCATCGGGCCCTCCGGGCGCCCTCTCCCTCCTCCGCTAGAGGCCTGGGGGCACCGCGCACCCGCCCAAGGACTGGGACTCTGGGACCTGCCGCTTGGGGGCTCTCGCGGGCAGACCCGGCCGAAGGCTGGTTTAGGGTCGCAAAGGCCCTCTGTGGCCCACAGGAGAGAAAAAAACCAAAACAAACAAAAAACAAAAACAAAACCGGGCGGCGGACTTAGGCGGCTTCCTGAACGCAAAGCTGATAGCCTGGCCGCCTCACCCGGATGCCCGGCCCGCGGTGCCGGCGCCCCAACCTCTCCCCAGGCGAAGGGGCCCCGTGTCCCCTGCCAGCCCGGGGTCAGGGGGAGACCGTGGCGCGGACAGGTAGGGACTCCAGCCTTGAGCCGTGACCGCCGGCGGGGACAGAAGGCCGCGCGAGCCAGGCTGGGCGTCGTCGGAGGGCGGGCAGCGCCCCGGGCCCGGGTACCCGCCTCAGGTCCCGCTCGGTCTCGCCTGGTCCCGACGCCTTCTCGGGCCGAGTCACCGGTTGGCCGGCGTGCAAACGGGCCCTGAGACCTAGTTCTTGCTCTTTTCGTTTGAGCAAGAACCCCTGTGAGCCCGCGGCCTCCAAACCGTTGTCGCGGGAGGCCCTTCTAGGCCGCCCCGAGGGTCCGGAGCAAAAGGCCCGAAGAGGGACCCTGCTACTCCGGCCCTTGGGGACTTGTGACCGTGCCAGGCACGTGCAGCGCCGGCGACGGCCCGAGTCGCGCCGTTTCCGGAGGACTGCCGCCGGAGCCCAGTGCCCGAAACCTTGCCCGCGGTTGGGGTGCCGTGGGGATCACTTTCTGAAATGGAGATTTATGTGAGCGGGATGCCTGCGCCTTGACTGCCCCCAAACGTTCGGCAACACAGAAAACCGTGGGGTGCGGGGTTTTGCAAATACCCCTCTGGTCCTCTGGTCCGCCGGGTGGCCTTGCAACCTGAGGGGGCCAAGGGCCCGGCGGCAGGGAGGCGCCCAGAGCTTTAGCGCACACCCGCCCTGCGCCGCTTGCCCGCTTGCAACGAAACACGCCGCCGCCGAGGCACGAGCGGGAGGACAGGTCCCAGCGAGTGTGCTGCGGGAACAGAGGGCTCTGAGGTCGCGGACGCCGGCTGCCCCCACCACTCAGCACCTCCCCCTTCCCCCCGGCGGGCGGCGACGCCCCAGAACCCAGCCCGGTGCAAGCTACGAGGAGGGCCCCGGGGGGGGGGGGGGGGGGGGCCGCGGGCCCGAGGCCGCCCGGGGGNTGCAGCCTTCCAAGCCTGGTAAACATAAAGATTTAAAAAAAAAAGTTTCTGGTTTTCTGTTTTGGCACCCAGCCCCTCCACCCTCACCCCCTCCTCTGCTGATGTTGGAAATAGCCTCCTTCTTAGATCACCCCCTTTTTTCCCAAATGGCCTCAACCCAAAGTCAGGGAAGACCTTGGGGGGCTGGTGAAGCTGCTTGCTCCCTTCCCCAAAAGTTCTGCTAGTGGGCAATGTGCTAATGCTGGGCTGGGCAACGGTGCCACCTGGGGGGGCCTTGGTGCCTTGTTCTGGGGAGCTCCCCGCCCAGCTCCAGACACAAAGTCCCCTGACTGTCCCTGACCAAGAGTTAGGGGCAAAGGCATTCTGTCAGTGTGAGCTCACTGGAGCACACCCATCCACCTGTGCGGCTGCCTTCCAGAAAGTATGATCCCAGGGGACTTCCAGCACACCTTGGAGGGGAAAGAAGACATTTCAGTGAGTCCCAAATTTCCACCTGTCTACAAAAGTTTTCCCCTTCCCAGCCATGGAGCCTCTCCTATTTGTGCTTGATGAAATAGCACGTGCAGGCCTCCCCAGGATGTCTTAGGGAGGGAAGGAATATGGGACTGGGTAGATTGAGGTGGGTTAGAGCCAAGGCTTCTCCAGCAGCTGCTCTGAGCACTGGAACCTGAGGCCGAGATTGCCTTAAGGTCCTGCTGGCATCTATCAAATCCTCACCCAGATACCTCCCATGTGCTCTGTCCTGTGGCAAAGACTACAAAGAAGGGGGCTAGGCAGGGAGAGGGCTTCAGATTGTGAAGAGCCTGGCTGAGCTTGTAACCTTTTTAGGGCAGGCACTCAGCTGTTCCTGCTGGCACGAGCCTGTTTCCTACAAATTTGGGAGGAAGGGGAGAGCTGGTGGCACACGCACATACAGCCATACATTGGGCAATGGTGTTCCAAGTTTTCTGTGCTTGCCCTGTGATGACTTTTCACGTGGCATACACGATATTATCCAGGTCCACGGCTGTTCTCTTGGCAGGGGTGACTCTTGGGCCTGGCAGCCAGGGGCCCCAGAAAGGGCAAAGCTGGAAAGAACAGTGAGTCTGAAGTTCCAGAAAATGTGCCTTAGCTGAACAGGGCAGGACCCAATTCTGGGGGAAGTTCAATCTTGAAGCTCCAAGAGTCCAGAAAGGAGTATATTCATGATGGAAGCTGTGGCTGAGTTCACAAAGGTTACCTGCTTTTTCAAGGTTACAAATCTCAGACTCACCCCAGCCCAGAATCAGCAGGGACTCGAAAGATCACACAAGCCTCAGCTAATAGTGGGAGAAAGTGAAGTGGAGCAGACCATAAACTGGCCCAGTCCTACACCAGGAAGCTACTGGCCAGGCCCACTCACTGACACCAGACCATGGTGCTCCCCACAGCCCAGCCTGACCTTGCTAAGATGTAAGATGGCCATGGTGAGAGCTGGGACTAGCCTGCTGCCATTAACCATGTGGCTGAAGATGAGGTCTTGGAAAGAGGAGGTTGCCCATTCTTGGGGGTCAGCAATGTACTCTGAACATTAGCGCAGTCAGGGATAAATACGTCTCCACGTCTCCCAGAAGCCTCTAAGACTGACTATTGTGTGAACCCTGGGCAGCAGCACACAGGACTGTGGAGAGAGTGGCCTGGATGCAGCAGGGCTCTACCCAGCCGACAGACGGAGACTCAGACTCGGAAGATGCCAACTGCATTTCTACAGGTAGCTGTTCCTGGGACTGGCTTGGAACCGACTTTGACAGCCCTGGCCTCAACACACATCACACATCGGGGAGGCCTCCAAAAGCAAGTCTTAGGGTGAGTCCCAGGGTTCCACTCTTTCATGCCTGGAACTCCTCCAGAGGACTTCTAGAATGCTAAAGCAGGGGGAAACTTTTGGAAATCTTGCTAAGGAGATGAACACTTAGAGAAATAAACGCAGACTTTTCTCATAGGCACCAAGCAAAGCAAAAACTTGAACCCAAGTTTCTGGAGCCCCTCCAGTGCTCCTAGCACAACCTCCAGAGAAAATTTTAAAAGATGGGGAAAAAAGAAATGTGGCCTAGACACAGATTCCACAGTTCTAAGCTGAGGGCAGAGCCTAGTCTCTGCGCTGGGTTGGGTCCCGGAACTGGGAGCAGGGTTGACGCCAGCCTACAACAGCTCAGAGCAAAGACGGGAAACGGAAGTGGAAAGGACCAGTCCGGGAAGAAGCTAAGCCCCGGGCTTTTCAAAACCACAGAAATAGCAGCAACACCCCCTTCCCCCGCTTCGACCTCCAGATCTTCCACCTACTCTCCATGCCCTCCTCCCAGAGAACCAGCACCACGTGTTTCCACGCTCGCCCTTACAAAGACACAAAAAAACCAGGATACCCCTTTTAAGACCCTTATTCCGGAGCTCAGTGATCTCGTTCCCCAGCTGGAAGTGCCCGGTGCCAAGTCCGAGCTCAGAGGCCAGAGGGCGGGTTGGGGCACTCTGTGCTCCCGGACCACCCATGGGGGAAGCGCCACGGGCGTCCTAGACTCTATGTCCTCGCCTCCCCGTGGGCAGACTGCCGGCGCTGCAGACAGGAGTCAGTTTCCGTAGAGGCCCCAAGTTAGTGCCTGGCGTTTCTCGGGCCGTGGGACCCGTGAGGTTAAGTGTGAGTCCCCGCCCGGCGAAGAGCAGAGAGAGCTGAGCTGGGGCGGTACCGACCTCGGGGGAGCCGGCCGGGTTAGGAGAGAGAGGAAAGGCAGGATCCTCCAAGAAGTTGATTCTCAGGCGTCCGCCTGCGGCCACTGCCAAATCTTCTCCACTTCGGTCTCCTACTCCCTCCCCCTTTCCCTCGAAGACCGCCCAGGTCCGGAGTTCCTAGGATGGGGGCGGGGCGCTGTCAGCAGGAAAAGCCAAATCTTTGAGAGGAGCCCAAGCACGTCCAAACTCTCCCATCCTACTGGCCCGCTCCTGGTCAGAATCTATCCCCAAAACTGCGGGCCCGAGAGGGCGTTGAAGACCCGGAGTGGGGGTAGGGCACCCAGTGGGGCCTCGCGAAAGCTGCTCTAAGTTTCTTCCCCCTAGAGGTACCCTCCACCCTTCTCCCTCCTCTCCCTCCCGGCACCCCCTTAAACGGTTCCCCGCCTTCTCCTCTCCCCACCTCGATCCTCCCCTTTTCTTCTCTGCGCGTCTCCACTCCACCCCCCCTCCGTGTCCGTCCCCTCCCTTGCTCTTTGGGCGTCCGCCCCGTCAATCACCACCGCCGCCGGCCCCCGCCCAGTCCTCTCCGCCTCCCAGGTTCTTGGAGCGCCTCCCGCTCCTGTCTCGGGCCGCCCTCAGCTCTGCGCGGAGCCGGGCGATCTGTCAGCGGAGCCGGCCGGGGGGAGCCGCCCGACCCGCCGGGGCTCGGGTTACCAGTGACTGACAGCGTCTCCATGGCGAATAATTTGACTCCGACTATTGTCTGGCGCGGGCAGGCCCCGGGTCAGATAACCAGACCAATCAGGGCGCGGGCCGCCGCGCCTCATGCCCGCTTAGAATAATATTATTAAAAAAGCAGCGAGCGAGCTAGACGGGAGGGAGAGCGAGCAAGAAGCGAGCGAGGGAGCGGCGGGCGGGCGCGGAGCATGCGGAGCGGCGCCCCGGGCGGCCCCCGGGCTTGGACGAGGGCACAGGCGAGGCGCGCAGGCGGCGGGGGCGCGGAGGAACGCAGGAGG